>NC_067477.1:46153381-46324415 GCF_947179515.1 Apodemus sylvaticus
GGGAGGCAGAGGCAGGCGGATTTCTTTTTTTGTTGTTGTTGTTGTTTTTGTTTTTTCGAGACAGGGTTTCTCCGTGGAGTCTTGACTGTCTTGGAACTCACTCTGTAGACCAGGCTGGCCTCGAACTCAGAAATCCGCCTCCCAAGTGCTGGGTTCACAGGCGTGCGCCACCATGCCCAGCTGCAGGCGGATTTCTTATTTTGAGGCCAGCCTGGTCTACAGAGTGAGTTCCAGGACAGCCAGGGCTACACAGAGAAACCCTGGGGGGGGGGGGGGGGGAAGGCTAAGGTAAAGACATTTATATTAATTGCATTGACAAAAGGAAATCTCAAAAAAGCTCAGCAGTGGCTTTGTTCTCTGGTTAAATCTCATGAAGAGCATTTTGAATAAGCGTAACAAGCTTAGAAAGGAAAAATGTAAAATATATGTTGAGTATTAAAGGGGTAGCAGAAGTGAAATGGAGCTGAATCCTGTATTCTAGGAGATAACAAATACAATAGAGTAGGACTGTGGGGCAAGAGTTCACCCAGTTAAGTTTAGGTCCCAGCATGATAGACCTTAGGAGACGCTTGAAGATCTCTGAGTTCAAGGTTAATCCACAGAGCAAGTTCCAGGACAGCCAAGCCTTGGCAGTGAGGGAGTTGGAAAACAGAAAGCTGGTACAAAATAAGGGGGGGCCACGTTCCAGCCCCAGTAAGCAGCAGAACTCTGCAGCTTCACCAGGCGGCACTGGCTTTATAGAAGGGACTACTGGGATAATTGATGCTGGCTAGCTGGAGCTGAAAAATTAGTGGTGATTAAGAGACCAGTATCACTGAGGTGAAATCTGGGACGTGTTCTCTGAGAGCACAAAGAAGCTGTGTTCCAGAGATAGCCAAGGTTGTACCTCGCGCTGCAGCTGGACTTTGTAATGCGTAAGAGTCACCCAGCTGGTACTGGTTTTGAAGGCATGAAGGGGTCATGAAGAGCAGCTGAGGCTTGGCACTGTGAGAGGCCAGGGAAGGCCAATGGTGAAGGTGCAGCCCCAGTTGCAGCTGATGGCCCAGGACTGAGGGTCCTGCAAAGAAGTTATTGGGCCCAGGCCTGGTAGTTCAGCTGCCATATCTTGATCTAAGGAGAGAAGCACATTTGGCTAAGAAAAATTCATTGCCACCTAAGCTTGTCACGGTGTACTTTTTTATCTTCTTTTCCTGAAGCAGGGCCTCATGGTGACTAGTCTGGCTAGGAACTCAATGTATGAAGGAGGATGGCTTTGAACTCTTGATTCTCCTGCCTCCATGTCATATGTTCTAGACTTACAAGCTTAACCCACCATGCCAAGCCACATCAGAAAGAAAGAAAGAAAGAAAGAAAGAAAGAAAGAAAGAAAGAAAGAAAGGAAGGAAGGAAAGAAGGAAGGAAGGAGGAAGGAAACAAGCTTCTAATACATTTATAAACAAATTAATTATTCTTAATATAAACAGTGAATTAATCAGGCAGCTGTATTTCTTTATCTTATGCTATTCTCCAATAACCACACAGAAAAAACAAGATTTATTCAAAACTGCACCTCCACAGCTGGGCAGTCAAATGGTCTACCTTTACCTCCAGAGCTAACCTGGCCCTCCCAGCCCCACCCCGTGATACTTGTGCATTACTATTGATCTGATTGTTCAGAATCTTCTTCCTGACTCCAGCTCCTGCATCCTACCAGCTGAGCCGAAGCTCCCTCTCTCCTTCCTCTGGCTGACGATGTTCCATCCTAGTCTCTATTCCGTCCAGCCACTGGGTCATCAGCATTTATTGATAAGGCAGAGAATAAACGGTAAGAACTGTTTACACAAACTTGAGATGGGAGATTCTTGGTATAAGCTCCAGATTAACAAGATATGAAAGCAGAAAAATCAGCATTTGAATAACCCAAGGGTAAGCTTTACATAGCATTCAAAACATTGTGCCTACATGGCTATACAGTTCAGCGGACAACTTTTAGGGGCCAGTTGTCTTCTTCTTCGATGTGGATCTGAGGGATTAAACCGAGTCCGGAGGTGTGGTGGCAAGAGCCTTTATAGCCTTTGAGGTATTTCGCTGGCCCTCTAGCCTATCCCTTTGAATAAAGACAAAAATCTCCAAGCGGATCTAACATCCAAGCAATGTTGAAAACCATGGATCTCGTATCAGCTACAGCTTTCAGAAAGAAAACCAAGCAGGCATTCCCGTACACATCAATTACAGATTATTAATATCACTAATATACCCAATGTATACTGAGCATTCGCTATGTGCCTGGAAGATTCCTAAATGTTTCTCTGTTAAGAACTCATTTAGCCGGGCGTGGTGGTGCACACCTGTAATCCCAGCACTTGAGAGGCAGAGGCAGAGGCAGGCGGATTTCTGAATTCGAGGCCAGCCTGGTCTACAGAGTGAGTTCCAGGACAGCCAGGGCTATACAGAGAAACCCTGTCTCGGAAAGCCAGAAAAAAAAGAACTCATTTAGGCAGTTGGCATGGTGGCGCACACCTTTAATTCCAGTACTTAGATGGGAGGGACACAAGGAGGGATGCTTGTGAGTTCCAGGACAGCCAGGGTAATATAGCTGCCCTGTCTCACAAGACTAAAACTATCATTTCATTTTGCTAGAAACCCAATAACCTAGATGTTACTTTTACATCTGAGGAGATTACAGCACAGAAGTTAAGAAATCCGCTTAAAGCCACACAAGTAGCAAGACGTGTGAAAGTTTCTAGGTATTTTAGATAGAGATATATACAAAGCTGCATATTTATCTCATATCACTTAAGTTATCTTATTATTTTTGTAGATGGGTGTTTTGGCTGCATGTTTATATGTAACCCCAGGAACTGGAGTTACAGATAAGTTTCCAGATGGGTGCTGGGAGCTGAATTCAGATCCTCCGGAAGAGCAGTCATCACTCTTAACCACTGAGACACCCCTCCAGCTATTTTTTTTAATGGAGCTTATATTTAATTTCCTCTCCACTCAAGCAAAACACACCCATACCACCAATTCCCAGTTATCCACCAAGAAGCAAAACCTAAATTATCTCTTTACAATCTAATATGAACACATCAGGAAAGAACACAGTAAGAAGGCGTGATCATATATTTATTCATAATAATATATTCATAACCAGAAATAGGTACTTCAGTAATCTACATGTTGAAAAGACTCAAAGACATAAAACAGGCAAATGCACACGCGTGCACGTGCTCTTCTGGGGTGTCTGAAGACAGCTACAGTGCACTTATATATAATAAATAAATCTTTGGGCCAGAGTGAGCAGGGCTACAGTTTACTTACTTCACACCCATGAGGAAGTGTATTTATCAAAAGGGCAAGGCCAAAGGTTCAGCAATTAAAAGTCCTTACAGAGTAAGCCTGACAACCCTGATTCCTGGTCATCCCTCAGTGAAGAGAATCTACGACAAGTTGCCCTCTGGTCTCCACATGTACACATCATTCAAGCTCACTGTGTGTGTGTGTGTGTGTATGTATATATGTATGTATGTATATATGTATGTATGTATGTATGTATGTGTGTGTGTGTATGTATATATATATATATATATATATATATATATATATATATATATATATATATATATATAATAAATAGGGAAGCCCAGAAAAAAATCTTGGTACACTGTTGGTGGAAACTTGAATTCATATGACCACTAAAGAAAGTAGCATGGAGTTGCTTTTTAAAAATCAGAAATATCCTTCTATGGCAAAAACCAAGATGAAGCAAACAGCTATGGGGTCTGGCTCTCAGATTTCACTGTACCAGTGGCTGGTGGGGCCTGGACCTACAATGCCACCGCTGTTGTCACAGTCAACTCAGCATCAAGACTGAGGAACTAAAGACCAGTAAATACTACTGTTCCTAGCCTATAGTATATGGGTTAATTTATGGGTTTTGTTTGTTTGTTTGTTTGTTTTTTTTAAATTAGGCAGGGCAGGGTGGTGCAGGGCTTTAATCCAGCACTCCAGAGGCAAAGGCAAGCAGATCTGAGTTTGAAGCCATCCTGGTCTGCAGAGTGAGTTCTAAGACAGCCAAGGCTACACAAGAGAAACACTGTTTCAAAAACAAACACACACACACACTCACACACTCACACACTCACTCTCCCTCCCTCTCCTTCTCTCCCCCCCCCCCTGTCTCTCTACATGTAGGGCTCTCTAGATGGCTCAGTGGTTAAGAGTACTGTCTATTCTTCCAAATGACCCATGTTCAATTCCCAGCACCCCCTGACAGTTCACAACTGTTAACTCCAGCTCCAGGGAATTGATTTGACACCCTCATAGAGACATAAGTACAGACAAAACACAGATACACTAAATTAAAAAATAGCAACTAAAAAAAGTTACAAAGTATCCCATGGCTATGTACAGACTATGTATCCATTTAAAAATGTAAAAATAAAATCAAGTTTTAAAAATTAAAAACAAAATAGAATTATCAGAACTAACAATCCCTTTCCTGGATATGTAACCAAAGAAAAGCAAACTACAACCTTGTAAGGAAATCTGTCCACTAATAACAATTGTAGCATTATTCACAAGAGCTAAAATATGGGAGCAGCCTATCTAGGTTGTGACCTTATTAATGGTTGCTCTTATGACATTACAGATTCTTTTGAAGCCAGGGCATTGCAGGTGGCAGTTTCTCTACCACTGAATACTCATGGCTTCAAAAGACAAATGGAGAAAAGAGAATTAGACATACTGTGAAATATTACTCATCCTTAAAAAGGAGATCTGTCCCATGGATATTATGCTTAAGGAAACCCCTGACACTGTTAAGAAAAATGTTACATAACTGCATTTATAGGAAAATTAAATCCAAGCACACAGCTAGAAATAAAACAGGGGAGGGGTAGAAACCACATATTCCAAAGACTACAAAGTAGTCAGGAGCTCCAGGGTAGAACAAAGGACTGTGGGTAATCAAAGGATACTGTAGCCATCAGATAGTGCCCAGTAAGTTTATTTTAGCAAGTCTTATAAGAAGTAACCACCCATGCATCTGTCACTTTAGTAACCATATACATTATTACTACCTATATGTATCCCATAATATGTGGCCAACCTTAAATATACATAGTAAGTTTTTTTAAAAAAAATACTATGTATGTGCAGGTGTGTGTGTATAAGCATATGCCATGCCTATACATGAGTACCTAGAAGGCTCAAGTTACAGGCAGTTGTGAATGCTAAGAACTGAACTGAGTTACCTGGAAGAACAAGTTGTGCTCTCTTAATCTCTGAGCCACCTCTCCAGCCCCCCCCCCCCCCCGTGCCCCCACATTAAGGTTTATGAAAGAAAAAAAGCAGGCATGGTGATATATGTCTTTAGTCCCAGCACTCAGGAGAGGCAGAGGCAGGTAGATCTCTCTGAGGCCAACCTGGTCTACAGGATGAGTTCTAGGACAGCCAGGGCTACACAGAGAAACTCTGTGTTGAAAAGCAAGTAAACCATCAAAAGCCTGATGTAGTGGCACAGGTCTGTGCTCCTGATGTAGTCCAAAAACCTAGAGTCCTTCCTTGCCTTAGTATAAGATTAACGATTTAATTTATATTTCTCCTCTAAAGGATCACTTCACTATCATTCTCTCAAAGCTTCTTCTGACAAAGCCAAGTGTTTACTGGACAATTACTGTTAGCCACAGCAGTTAATAAATAACCGGTGATGCCTAATGTTGTAAAAGCAACCTTCAGTAAGTTCACAAAAACACACCTCTCCCTCTCCCCCCACCCCCAGCATTCCCCAATATACTCACTCCCTAAACAAAAAGCAAGAGGAATGTAGCCCAGAGATTAAGCAAGCTTCCTAAATTAATTAAGCTCAATTCCTAGTCCGCTCCCCCCAAAAAGCAAAAGCGTGCTACTTTCTGGGACTTGGCAAACATTTCCACTAGTTAAGCATTTAAACCTGCAGGGCCAGAACAGGTGGTCAAATGGAATATGGAATAGAGTCAGACCACAAGGGGCAAACTGAAAAATAACTTTAATGCCAGGACGAATGGGGGCTGCTAAAGGGCAGGGCATGAGAGGGCTGGCGTAGCTGACTAGTGCAGCGCTTGCCTCGCGTGTGCGATACCTTGGAAGTGAAGCGGACCGGAAGAAAGAGAAAGTAAAAGACAGCATTTGGTGTAACGAGGAATGCGTTGAATTAGAGGAAACCCTCTAGGCCAGGTGTGGTGACACACGCCATTAATCCCAGCACTCGGGAGGCAGAGGCAGGAGGGGATCTCTGTGAGCTCAAGATCAGCATGGTCTACAGAGTGAGTTCCAGGACAGCCAGGGCTCCGTGGAGAGACCCTGTATCAGAAGACAAAAAAATTTAGAAAGAGACCCTTCACGCGTGTCAAATATTGTCACAATCGAATCACCACCAAATTGCAAGGCAAGCGGCTATGCTGGGTTTCTGAGGTTGGACTCCCCAGGTAGCCCATGCCTAGGCAGAATGATGCCAGCAGCTACACTTTTGAGAGCAAGGTCAGGTCAGGACTTGCCGCCAAAACAGGAATGCAGCCACCCCAGGCAGTCTATTGCAGTTGCACATTGGGCCGGGCATGTGTTTCTCCGGTTTCAGGAAAACAGTTTTCAGACTCTACGGGCCGTGTCGATGTCCTCTCTTCCAGCAAAACCCATCTATGCACCTCTCCTGCAGAGCCCAGGCTCATGGGGATCTGAACGCCCTGCTATGAGCCCACCATCACTATTACCCGCAAGTACTTACGCAGAGACCACTTTCCCGTTAAGGATTCCCGCTGGTGCCATGGCCTTTGCTAGTCTGCCACCCACGATGAACACCAGCAAAAATCAGGTTCCAGTCCCTCCGCGCGCGCGCGCCGGACAACACAACCCACGTGCTCAGGGACCTCCCGGGGAAATTCAGCCAGTGCGCCTGCGTCGCGCTCCCAGCAGCAAAGGTGCGCAGGCGACCCGGAATGACGTCGTGACCCGCTGACAGCCGAGGCCCCGGAGCGTCTGCGGGAGCGGTGGGCCCAGGCAACAGGAAGATTGTCACCCAAGACTGGCTGGCGGCTGTGACTGGCTGCGGAAAGAGCCTGTGTGGAGCCCGCCTCTGATGGGCCGGGAGCTTCCCGCTTCGCTTTTAGCCAATCAGAGATAGTGTGTAGGGGGCGCGGTGGGGCGGGGTCTGGGCGGAGCCCGGGCAGGAATGGGCCCGTCGGAGCAAGTTGACCTGGGTTGGGGCTACAGAGTCCTGCAAAACCATGAGATTTTGGGTCGTCCTGGCTTCTCCGGGCAGGAGCTTGGAGGCCCTGGACTAATTACGGCTACTGACCTGAAGCGGGCGATGTGGCTTCCACGTTGTCAGAGTGTGGTGGGGGACACCTGGGATAACTTTGCCTCTCTGTAACCCTCCTAACAAGAGTGAAGATATCGTCCAGGCAATTGCGTCCCTCTGGTTAGCCATCTGCAGAGATGGTACTCCAGGGAATTGAATTTCCATCTGGAATCTTGTGGGCGAAAAGGTGCTTAGTGTCAGCCAGAGTAGAAATTTGTTTCGGGGAAAGATTTCAGAGATCACCTTACAGGACTGAATCCTAGACAGTGATGGACGGGCACCACACCTCGACCTTCACTGTCCATCTCTCTATTTTTTAAATGATTTATTTATTATATGTAAGTACACTGTAGCTGTGTTCAGACACATCAGAAAAGGTCATCAAATCTCATTACAGATGGTTGTGAGCCATCATGTGGCTGCTGGGATTTGAACTCAGGACCTCCAGAAGAGCAGTTAGTTAACTGCTGAGCCATCTCTCCAACCCAATTCAGCTCCATATTAAGTCTGACTCTCTACTTAAACCTTAGCTTCATATTGGACTCAGAAGATAAGACTTCTTTTTGACCCTCTTCCAATGTGGCCATATTGAATAAATCTCCTTTTTCTATATCTTACCATTACTTGCTTAATTGGTTTATTAAGGATGGTGACTAACCTGGTTTATTGGGTTCTCAGAACCCAGGGTCTGACTCTCAATTCTAGTAAGAGTAGGGAGGATCAATCCACAGCCTTGGAATAGAAACAAATTCTCTACACAGCCTTCCATAACTAAAATTGAAGGGTTAAAGCCCAAAGGCAGACTCAGCCCAGCAGCTGAGAGGGGCCTCAGAACAGGAGTGTGGGGGCTCCAGCAGTGTGAAGGGGGCAGAACTCAGGACGAGTGATCCTCTGTGCTCAGCAGATTCTCAGTGTTGAAACAGAGACGGCTTGGCTCATCAACTAGATGCCAGCAAGGCTGACGTCCCTCCCCATCCACCTTGGTGCAGAAATGAGTTGGGCCATGTCCTTGGGAGCCTGCTGGTAGAGGACGGCATCGAAGTTGCTAAATTGGCTTTGCTTTTTCTGCTGCTGGAACTGGGCTGGATTCTTACTGTGGTGTTTGAGGTAAAAGCCGAGAAAACTTATTTCAGACAAGGAAGCTTAAAAATGAAAGCTTTATTCTCTGAGCGCTCAGGGAGGCAGCCAGTTCAGGACCTGAAACATGTCCCAGAAAGGATACTGTGTAACATTTTAAAAGGATGGGAGCACACAGGGAGGGGTGAGCTGCAGTCTTATCCAATTGTATTTTGTTTGACCTTTTGGATTAAGCAAGGGAGTACCCGTTGGAGACTGGGCTGTATCCAGGGGACCTGGCTTCAAGGTCCTTAATTCAGTCTCCTGAATATTAGGTCTGGAGCTCAGAGTGATAAGGGGACAAAGGAGCAGGTGAGCTCCACGTAGTTAATTAGGGCAGAACAGGCGATTGGTTATATATTTTTATAATTTATTCAACTTGGTTTAAAAAACAGCAATTTCTATGTTGTTTACCAGTTAACAGACGATTAAAAAAACATTTGGTGAAGTGGGGTAGGTGTTCATTCCTAGATCTGAGAACATGAACTAGTTGACCCTTTCCAACAAGATGGAGAAGGTGTCCCTGAGACGGCTGGACTCAGACAACTGCCTCCTTACCAGGTATCTCTGAGATGGCTGGATTCCCACAATTGTTTACAACAGAATCTGTTCAGCTTTAGGGAAGCCCCCAGCTGCCTTAGGGCCTGGAACCTCAAATTTAGTTGTTCCTTATAAAATAAATGGAGTCTGTAAACAAAATGTTAGTACCTAGACTAAATTTCTTTGGCTTCTGCCCAACATTATTCTTCTCTGGCTAGTTCCCCCCCCCACACACACACATTGTTCTAAAGATCAGAGCTTCCTTAGGACTTCACCATGTTGTTTCAACCAATGGCATGACACGTGGCTGCGCCCCGACTTTTCTGCCCTGGGAATTAACCCAGTGCTTGGCATGCTAGGCAGGGGGCTTCTACCAGCAGCTAAGTTCCCCCACACCAAGGCAGAGCTTGTACTGAACTTATTGGGTTTTTTTTTCTGCACTAACGTGCGTATTTTAATTTGTAACTTTTGCCTGAAATCTGGGATTGTTTTACATTACATCCATATATAGTTAGATAATCTCAGTTTTATTTCATTAGCAGTTTAACTGAGGTAAAATGTGTAGACTGTAACATTTGCCCATTTTAAAGAATACAAGTGTATGATTTTTAGTTTACAATGTTTGCATTTACAGAGCTGTGTAACTATCATCATGATATAATTAGGAAATTGACACTGTCTTCATTGTTGGTTGGTGTTTTGAGGGGGGAGCAGGTGGTTTCCAACCCAGGGCTTCTACTATGCTAAAACATGAGCTCTACTAATAAACTACAGCTCCAGCCCCTCCTTCAGTATTCTTTGGGTTTTTGGATTTTGGTTTTTCTGAGACAGGGTTTCTCTGTATAGCCCTGGTTATCCTGGAACTCACTCTGTAGACCAGGCTGGCCTCGAACTCAGAAATTCACCTGCCTCTGCCTCTCAGAGTGCTGGGATTACAGGCGTGCACCACCACCGCCCAGCTTTTGAGGGGGGCTTTTTTAAAGATGGGGTTTCTCTGTGCAGCCTTGGCTGTCCTAGAACTCGATCTGTAGACCAAGCTGGCCTCAAACTCACAGAGATCGGCCTGAGTCTGCCTCCTGAGTGCTGAGATTAAAGCAAAGAAAAAGCCTGGAGAGATGGCTCAGTGGTTAAGAGCATTTGGTGCTTTTGAAGAAGACCGAGGCTTGGTTCCCAGCACCCACAGAACAGTTCATAACCACCTAGAACTCCAGTTCCAGGCAACTCAACTTCCTCTTCTGACTGCCGTGGCTCCTGCCATGGGATTTTTAAATGCAAGAAAATGGTCCCGTAAATTGCAGTTAGTGTTTCTGTTGTATATTGCATTTCAAAGAAGATTTTCACTAATTTAGTTACTTTGTTGATGAGAAAGAGGCCCAAGCCCCGTTTAACAGGTAGGAAAATGGTCTTCAGCCCATAAGCCCAAGCCCCAAACCTTGCCGCCTCGTGCCTAAGCTGACCACCTCTGCCGCCTAAGCAGACTGGTTTTCAGCTACAGTAGCTTTGTGTGACCTGGATAATCCATTCATCGGACAAGTAACTGTTGAGCAGCCATTTCTGCAGCTTGCTCCAATGCTGACAGCACCCTGGAGAGCCCAGCATCACAGTGAACTATGTTCTGGTGGAGGACACAAACATTGATTAAATATGTAATTTTAGAGATGAAAGAATAACCATGCTATTACTTATTTATTTTTCTGTGCTAGGGACAAAAGCCGAGATCTTGTGCCTGCTGGGCAAATGTTACACTGGTTGCTAAGTGACACCCCTAGTCCAATGAAATGCTATTTAAAAAAAGTCAGATGAGCCAGTGTGTTAGTAACTTTTCTCTTACTGTGATAAAACACTATGACCAAAGCAATTTCTAGAAAGGAGGTTTTATTTGGGGCTTATGGGTTCAGAGGGTCCATCACCTTAACAGGAAGCATGGGAGGAGGCAGGCATGACAGTGAGACCTGCAGCTATGAACTCACATGTCAGATCCCTAACAGGAGCAGATGATGCACAGGGTAAGGCAAAAGGCTTTAAAACCTCAAAGCCTTCTCCCAGTGACACATCTCCTTCAACAATGCAATGTGTCCTAATCTTCCACTAACTGGAAAACAAAGTAGCCAACCATCTGAGCCTTGGAGGACTTGCAATCCACCACAGCCAGGCACAGTAGTGCGCTGTCTTTAATGCTTGCACCTGGGAGGCAGAGGCAGGTGAATCTCCGAGTTTAAGGCCAGCCTGGTCCAGAGAGCAAGTTTCAGGACAGCCAGGACTTCACAATGAAACCTTTTTCCTGAAAAACAAAAAGGAAAACCAAGGAACACACACACACACACACACACACACACACAGAGAGAGAGAGAGAGAGAGAGAGAGAGAGGGTGCTAAAGGGCTAAAGGATAGGTGCTCACACAACCAATGTTCCATGTCCCCAGTCTAAGCGCCCTGCTTACAAGTGTGATAAGAGAAGTTTCTCTGGGCATCTGGTGTGAGAGAAACCCTACTTAGCAAGGGGCTTGGAGTGTGAGGGAGAAAGCAAGGACATGTGTGGCCTACAGGTAGACTGCCCTTTTTAACATTTTTAGTGAAAGGATCATATTGGGGGACAAGACTCTCAAAGAGAATCCATTAAATTAAAATGTTCTTAGATGCCTCCTGGACATCCAGTCCCTAGAACATTTCAATGTTTAGAATCCCAGGAGACAGGCAGAGGAGATGGCCCCATGGGTAAAAACACAGACCATGCAAGCCTGCCAACCTGAGGTCCAACCCAGACCCAAAGTGAAAATCAGGGTTCAGTAACCAGTGTTCCCCCCCCAGAGATGGAGGCAGAAACAGGAGTGGCACACAGAAGCTGGACACCCCAGAAACCATGGGAGAGCTTGCCTCAAAACAGAGTGGAGAGAGAGAACTGACTCCAGGAAGTTATCCTTTAACACCCACATGAAGGTTTGGGGTATACACACACACACACACACACACACACACACACACACACACACACACACGAGACTGTAATGTCAGAATCCAGCTGCTGCTCAGGCTATAGTAGCACACAGCAGCTCTGCCTGTCTCAGTCACCCACTGGCGTCCTACTGAGACACTGTCAATGTGTCTCTAGCTAAAACTTCCAGGTGGCAGGAGTAAGTTTACATCCAAGTGGGTACAAGTGGGCTACAGCCTACTTCCCACCTCCTTCTCTGCCTCCTGCCTGGGAATCAGAGGGTCTGTCACAGCTTGTGCTTGTGCCTATCCTCAGTACAGTGTAAGAAGAGAATCCTGCTTTGGCCTCCTGAGCCCTGATTTCCTCTCTTCAGAGTCCTGGAGTCTTAACCCCAGTCTAGCTGCCACCTTGAGATGTCTCCGCCTTCCTTGCCGTCTGTGATGCGTTCACCTAGCAACGGTTTCCATGACGTGCAAACATTCTACTGGCAAATTGTACAGGGTGCCCACTCACTAGGGGCTCTCCTGGGGATTGATCTTGGATTTGGGGTTTTCTCTTGATCGTGTTATGGTAAAAGAAAACTTATGTTTTGTTCCTTCACTAATTGAACCATAGTAAACTGTATCCTATGTGTAAGAAAGTAAGACACACAGAGTATGAAGTTGGGATTTATTTTCAGAGTTGTAGAAAGTAAGCAATAACCTTAGATAGTTAGATAGAACTCAGCGTCCATTTAAAACATTTTTATTGCGTATGTAATGCATGTGTACTTACCACAGTGTGCAACAGTGGTCAGAGGACAACTTGCACGAGTGTGTGTGTGTGTGTGTGTACACGCATGAGCGTTCGAGCACATACACATAAGTACATAGACCATGTGAAGGCCAGAGGACAACATTCAGTTCTCTCCTACCAGGTGAGCCCTAGGGATCAAACCTAGGTTTTAGGGGTGTGGTGGCAAGCAGCCTTAACTGGATGACCCTCAGGTTTTAGGGGTGCGGTAGCAAGCAGCCTTAACTGGGTGACCCTCTCATTGGCCTTCTCTCTTCTCTTAAACCTCTGTAAAAGAAAGCCCTAAATAATAATCAGGGCCAGTGAAGACCCTTCCTTGTGTGGCCTGCTGCTCTAGAGTATTCTAATCTGACTATCGTTCTCCTTAGAACAATTTCCTTGCTTCTTTGTGAATCCGTGTGTGCTTACGTCAGCGCTTTGAATAAGTCACCGAGAACCCTGGAACCCAGGGCTTGGAGAAATGGCTCAGTGATGAAAGACACTGACTTCTCTAAGACCCAGCACACACAATGGTTCACAACTCCAATTCCAGGAGATACAGCGCCCTCTTCTGATCACCAAGGACTCATGCACATACACAGACACTCAAGCACACACATATAAACATATAAATATTTTAACAGAGAACCTAGAAACACTCAGCCCAGACCCCGACCTCCAGTTACACTAGCATACTCAAGGGCCTTGGTTTGACCCTTACCACTGAAAGGAAAGTAATATGGAGTTTATACTTTCTTCTGGGGGCAAAAAGAACTCTGTAAACTATTGTATGCACATTATCAATTCGCATTTGAATTTTTGTGGTTTGGTTGTTTCTTAAGTGCTATAGTTAGCATTTATGTTAGTTGAAAATTTTTAAATGAGAGAAATTCACAGATCATAAAGCTATGAGTCCCATATAGCAAGGACTGACATGTGTGCATATATAAATATATATACATATATAATTAAAATTTAAATGTATGATATAATGACATTTCAACTATTTTACACTCTCTTTAGAAACTAGGTCCACGTTGACTCCAAGAAACAAATTCTGCAGGTAGCTCCTTCTGAGGTCTAAGCACTTGGAGACACTCCTAGAAGATTCTGGAAGTCTTTGCTGTTGGCTCTGAGCGCTCTATAGAAACTTTCCTTAGAAGCCCCGCCGGTCACCATCGGTGGATCTGTTGTGCGCTTCCCGTGCCTCCAGCATGTCAAGGCCACTCCAGCCCGTGAGTCACTCGGACCCAGGGAGACTTGCTAACAGTCAAACCAAAGAAGCCTGTGAGGCTAAGCTGCCAGAAGCCAGGCACCTGTCACATCTCTCGGCTTGGGAAAATGCCCCAGTGGTGAGTTGGACTCTGCTACTTTGTCCCTACTTTCGGAAGTAAGATATTGTTTGTGTACCATTGAAAGCTAGTCTAAGAAAGGGAAGGCTCAGCTCTGATGGCCCATTTGCTGGTGTACTTAACACTTCTTTGGTAGAGAATGCTACAAAAGATGAACTCAGGGGCCTGTTAACAGAGTTCAGCAGGTAAAGGTGTTCATTGCGAAAGCCTGATAACCTGCGTTTGATTCTTGGGATCTACGAGGTAGACGGAGAGAGAACCAAGTCCTAAAAGTTGTTCTCTGACCACCACATGCAAGTCGGGGCACATACTCGGACACACACACAAAAACCAAGTTTAAAGAGGAGGGGGCTGGAGAGATGGCTCAGTGATTAAGAGCACTGACTGGTTTTCTAGAGGTCCTGAGTTCATTTCCCAGCAACCACATGGTGGCTCACAACCATCTGTAATGGGATCTGATGCCCTCTTCTGGTGTGTATCTGAAGAGAGTGCCAGTGTAATCACATATATAAAATACATAAATAAATCTTTTTAAAAAAAAGAAAAGAGAAAAAAAGGCTAAATGACATTCCACTTCTTTGTTTGCTTTTTGAAACATCATCTCACCCTATAGCCCAGGCTAGCCTCATATTTATGTCTCCTCCTACATCAGCCTCCAGACTTCTAAGATTGTAGGAGTGAGCCACCATACCTAGCTCTCTGATTTTTTTGAGACTGTATACTGACTGGCCTGACACTATGTAGTCAGGAAAGCCTCACACTTTATATTCTTCTGCCTCAGTTTCCCTAGTGCTAGGATTACAGATAGGCCATCATACCAATCCTCTTCCACTTACATTTTAAAAATTTTATCTATTGGTCTACCTACCTACCTACCTACTGTGTGTGCTGAGATCAGAGAACAATCTTTGAGAGTCAGTTCTCTTCTTCAATATGTGGGTCCAAGAGCAGAATTCAGGTCTTCAGGCTTAGCAAGTGCCTTTACCTGCTGAGCCATCTGGTAAACCCTTCCACTGCTGATTTCCCCAGAATAAGAGACTTAAAACATCTGGATCTAATGAAACCTGCAGTAAGTTTGGGTTTGTTTGCCCTTATTTGATAGTTCAATTTACTAGTGCTCATTTCTCCTAGTCAGAAAGAGAGTGGTCCAGCAGAGGGTCTCTGATCTTACTATTTTGTAGCTGGGGAAACCCCACCAGGAAGCAGTCATGGCATGGTCCAGTCCCCTCTAGAGCACCATACTACTATGGGTTTACAGACTTCTTTCATGACCTTAATGAAGATTTTTCTGGAATTCTTGAAGCAAAAGATGGCCCCTCCATTGACATTTTAAGAGCACCAGAAATTTCTACCCAACTCTTTATCTTATTACCACTAAAGCCGTGGTTCTCAACCTTCCTAACACTGCAACCCTTTAATACAGTTCCTCATGTTGTGGTGACCCCCAGACATGTAGTTATTTTAGTTGCTACTTTGTAGCTGTAATTTTGTTACTGTTATTAATTGTAATGTAAATTCTTGATATGCAGGATATCAAGGTCATGCTTGGGTACATGTGGAGTTTGATGCAAGCCTGGGATACAAGAGACTCTTTTAAAAAAATATTTGGCCACATTTCTACAATCTGATTACATGTGGTCTATTTATTACACCCCATTTCAGCACGAGAAACTGACTGCTTGTGTGTGTGTGTTGTGCTTGTTTTATTTTTTGCATGCCTTTCCCCTTTTCTATTTGCTTAGAAGATATATAATACATGATATTATTTCATATCTATAAAGCTTTTATTATTGGGATGGATTTAATCAAAACACATTTTATGCATGTATGAAATTCTCAAAGTTTTATTGTATTAATATATATATATATATATATATGTATGTATTTGACATAGCTAACCCAAATCTTTATTAGTTGTTTGAATTCTTTGGTACTAAACTTTTATAATTTTTTTTAACTTTTCTGTTCTTAGTGGATATCCCTTTAAAAGAAACTTCTGCAGGGCATGCATGATGGCACATTCCTTTAATCCCAGCACCTAGGAGGCAGAGGTAGGCAGATCTCTTGAGTTTAAGGCTAACCTGGTCTACAAAGTGAGTTCCAGGATAGCCAAGGCTACACAAAGGAATCCTATCTCAAAACAAAAACAAAAAACAAAAAATAAACAGAAAAAAAAACAACAAAAACAAGCAAAACCAGCCAACCATCCAACCTACCGACTGACAAAAACAGAAAAGCAACTTCTTGTGTCCAGGGAGGTGGAACCTTTAATCCCAGAACTGGGAAGGTAGAGGTGGCAGGTCTCTGTGAGCTAAAGGTCAGTCAGGGCTACATAATGAGACCCAGCCTCTAAATAGATAAATGAATACAAAAAATTAAAAAGAAAAACAACTGCTTGTATTAGCTGCTTCTCTGATGCCATGCTAAAAAGCAATAGCAGACAGTAGCTTATGAAAGAGTTTACTTAGCTTTCAGAGGGTCAGAGTCTGTTGTGGGGCGGGGTAACGGCAGCAAGCAGGAGTGACGCCAGGAGCAGGAAGCTGAGAGATCACATCTCAGCCACAGATGAAGAGCGGGGATCCCGCTGGAAGGGGCACGAGGCTTTGAACTCACAAAGCCCTCACACAGTGGTGGTCTAGCTCCAGCTCTCCAAAGCCTTCCCAAACAGCGCCAGCAACTGGGGACCAAGTGTTCAGATGCTTGAACCTAATGAGTTAGAGGAGCTTTCCTTGTTCAAGCTACCACACTGCTTTTCTGCTTTTCCTGTGTGTGTGTGTGTGTGTGTATTGTATGTAAGTGTACATGGGATATATACACATGTACCTGTCAGTGTACAAGCCTGTGCTAGGCTAGAAGCCAACAACCTCAGCCTTCCTGACTCTTCCTCTACTAGCCCTGGAGATAACCACTGAGCCATCCCTCTAGCCCAGCCTTGCCCACTCCTCTCTTTCTCTTCCTTTCCTTTCTTTTCCTTTCTTTTCTTTTCTTTTCTTTTCTTTTCTTATCATCTTATCTTTTATTTTTATTTAAAAGATTGATATATTTGTTTATTTATTTATTATATATAAGTATATTGTAGCTGTCTTCAGACACTCCAGAAGAGGGCATCAGATCCCATTACAGTTGGTTGTGAGCCACCATGTGGTTGCTGGGATTTGAACTCAGGGCCTCCGGAAGAGCAGTCAGTGCTCTTAACCGCTGAGCCATCTCTCCAGCCTGACTATTTTCTACCAAAGATACAACTTAGTGCTCACATCTTTACTATTTTCTTCTCTTTCTCCTCCTTCTCTTTTTCCTTCTCTTCATCTTCCTCCTCCTCCTAATACTCCTTTTCACTTTTTTGGTTACATTCTGTGGTCCAGGTTGATCTCAGACTCAATCAATATTCCTCCTCTAGCCTCCCAAGTGCCGGGATTGTAAGCAGCAGCCGCATCATCCAGCATGTCTACTCCCTATTTTTGCTTGTATTTCACACTTGATAAGTTTGTTTTCTTTCTTTGCAGACTTCATTATTAGAAGTTTTCTAAAGTAAGAACACATTGTAGTAAACTTAGTTTGTTTCTATAAAATGTCTTTATTCTGTTCTTAATCTTAAAACAAACTGGACGTGTATTCCAAGTACTTGGGACACGAGAGTTTCACAGTTTGACTCCAACTTGGGCTATATATCCAAACCCTGTCTCAAACAAAACATTCAAACATAATTTAATTCAGTATGGTATACTGGATGACAGTTCTGGTGTTCCATTGATTTTTAGGAAACACTAATTTTATGCACTACTGTAAATTTGAAAGTATGTTTCCAGCTAAGTATGAACAATATGAATGTCTCTGCTTTATCTGCCACCCCAACTGCTGAGATAAAATGTGGGAGGCTGGAGAGATAGTCACTTGGTCAACTGCTTACATTGTAAACAAGAAGATCTGAGATAAGTTTCTGGCATCCACAAGAAACCCCCAGGCACAGCCAAATGGGTTGTAATTCTAGCACTATAGAAGCAGACACAGGTAGATAGATCCCTACTACAGGAGGAAAGAGCCAGTAAGACTCATCTCAGAAAACAAGGTGGATAGCACCTAAGGAACCACACACACACACACACATACAACTTAGACATTCACACAATACACACCATACACACACCCACACACACTGACATATACTCAAACATACACACAAACACACTAACCACACACACACACACACACACACTCACAGAATATTCACCATATGTACACCAACCACACACACTAATATATACTCACACACATACCACATACCACATACACATACACACACACACACACACATATATATATATCACACACACACACACAAACACAAAAATGGAAAGAAAGGAAAGGAAAATATGGAAATGTAAGCCATGGGTGGCTCATCCTTCTACCCCCACCTCCTGAGTGCTAGGATCACAGGCGTAGGCCACCCTGCCTGGCTTTCCGATAGCTACCTTTCTTCCCTTTTCTTTTTAGAAACTGCTTCTTTTTTTTTTTTTAAGGAAAAAAATGAGTTCATTTTACATATAAATATGTGTGTGTATAGTTTGTGCATATGAGTATAGTTGCCCTCAGAGGCCAATGGAGGAAGTCAAATCTCTTGGACTAGAATTACAGATGGTTCTGACCCACCTTGTGTCCTCTGGAAGAATGGCAAGTGCTCTTAACATCTCTCTAGCCCCAAAAACCATCTTTCTCTTTCTTTTTAGATTTACCACCAGGCGATGGTGGCACATGCCTTTAATCCCAGCACTTGGGAGGCAGAAGCAGACAGATTTCTGAGTTCAAGGCCAGCCTGGTCTACAGAGTGAGTTCCAGGACAGCCAGGGCTACACAGAGAAACCCCCTGTTTCAAAATAAACAAACAAACAAACAAAAAATTAGATTTACCTTATGTACATGATTTTTTTGCCTTCATGCATGTATCTGCACCATGTGCCTGCCTGGTGCCCTGGGAAGTCAGAAGAGGACATTTGATCACCTGGAACTGGAGTTACAAATGGTTATGAGTCCGGTGGGACCTAGCATTGAACCCAGGTCTTCTGCAAGAGATACATGTGCTCTAAACTGTTGAATCATCTCTTTAGAACCTACTTTTAAAATTCTTACTGTGCATGCATTTGTGTGTGTGTGTGTGTGTGTGTGTGTGTGTGTGTTAGGTACACCAATGTGTATATTTGTGTGCATGTGTGAATGGGCTTGCAGGTCAGAAGAGTGTGTCAGGTGTCCTGTACCCTCCACCCCACTCTATTCCTCTGCAGCAGAGTTTCTCCCTGAACTTGGAGCTTGTAGGGTTTTTTTTTTTTTTTTTTTTTTCTGTCTAGACTGGAGGTCACCAAGCCTCAGAAATCCTCCTGTCCCTACCCTGGCCTGCCCAGTGCAGTCTACAGGCCTGCTCAGGACCATGACTTGCTTTTTATAGGGGTGCTGGAATCTGAACTCTTGACCTCCTGCTTGCCCACTTAGCCATCACCCCTCCCCTAGAGTTAACTACAGGTTTATGTAGATTGTCGTTTGATTCCTGTACTCAGAGGTCACAGCACACAATTCAGACGAGCTGCGTTTGATTCCTGCTAGTAGAAACTGTTAGGTAAGTATTCAGTTTAGGAGAAGATAACGCAGGTTAGTGTGATACTTGCCGTTTTCCTGGAAACTGGCTTGCTAGGATGGTATCTTAGAATAAATATCTTAAAGCTGAGTCCCGTATGCAGCTACTTATTGTAACGTTTGTGTGGTTTTGTGGGGTTTGATCCACAGGGTGCACATTTAGTTCCTTAACTAGTTGTTTCTCTTTATAGGCTTGCTTTGATCCACCTCTTGAAGTGGATCCTACCAGGAACCCAATCAGACACAACAAAAAGGCAGCAGATCCTGCCCATCCTGACCTTGCCAGCTTGTTGGTGAAAAACAAGACTCTCTTAGCTGAGGTATGCAGCTTACAAAAATGAAAGTGGTGACTGTATCTTCTGAAAGGTTAGGAAAGAGTTCTGTTAACAAGGCCTCGAGGCATTATCTTAACCTAGTTTTGTCCCTGTCCCACACCGAACTCTCTCATTACTGAGGAGCACAGTAGCTTCATGTCTGCCCCTAACACGCCTACTGAGGATGGTACCTCATTCAGTGCTTCTGGAAGTCAGAATGTTGCTAGCTAGCGGAATACTATGCTCAAAATTTATGACACAGGAGCCATAGAGATGGCTTGGCAGTTAAGAGATTTGACTGTGCTTCCAGAGGACCCAGGTTTAATTCCTAACACCTACATGCTAGCTCTGTAACTCTAGTTTCAGAGGAGATGATGCTCTGTTCTAGATCTCTGAGATTTTTGAGACCAGCCTGGTCTACAGAGCGAGTTCAAAGACAGCCAGGGCTACACAGAGAAAACCTGTCTCAGGAAAAAAAAAGGACACTAGTTATACTGGACATACTAGATTACAGACCATCTTAATGATCACATTTTATCTCAATTACTTAAGTCAAAAACATAGACACATTATGAGTTGAGAAGGGCCAGGGTCTTCAATATACCAAGTTGGAGATGCTCAATTTGTTCTTTTTCTGTCCCCCCCCTCACCAAAAAAAGCCCTTAGTAAAGGCCTTCTTTGCTATCTTATCTACCGACAGCTTGGTCCCAGACTCCACTTAAAAAGAAACAGATATAGCTGTGAGGGGCTGGGTTTGTAGCTCAGAGGGAAGAGCACTTGCCTTACCCATACAAGGCCAGATTCGATACTCAGCCCCAGGAGGGAGGGAGGGAAGGAGGGAGGGAGGGAGAGAGAGAGAGAGAGAGAGAGAGAGAGAGAGAGAGAGAGAGAGAGAGAACATGCTTCTATGTGAATTTGTTATTTCTTTTCATTTTATTTTATATTTTACATTTTAAAAGTATATTTACCTCTATGCAGGGTGGCTTATACTCGTCACCCCAGTATCAGAAGGCTGGGGAAGGACTACTGAATTTGAGAGCAGCCTTGAGTTACATGGGACCTTGTCTCCAACAAATAAACAAGCAAGCAAACAAACAAACAAAAATAGAGACTGGGGAGATAGCTTAGTTGGCCAAGTGTTTGTCATGAAAGTATGAAGAACTGAGTTTGGATCCCTAGAACCCCTTTAAAAATCCAGGTGCTGTGATGTACACCTGTAATCCAAATCCTGGGAGGCAGAGACAGGACAAACACCTCTCCCCCTTGAGTTTGCTGGCTGAACCGGTGAGATCCAGGTTCAGTGAGAGACCTTGTTTCAAAAGTTAAGGTGGAGGGGCCAGTGAAAGGGCTCAGCTAGCAAAGGCGTCTGTCTACCAAGGTAAGCCTGACAGCTTAAGTTTGAGCTCCAGAATCTGTTGTATTCCTAGCTGCCTGCAGCTATTACGAACTGGGTTGCTGGAACAGAAGCTGAGGGATAGATGGGGAAGGGGCGGAAAAAAAAGAAGGGCCAAGACAATATTTCACTGATCAAGGCCAGAAACTTTAATGTCAGTCAGACCTTTTAACAGTTTGGGCAAACCCTTCCCCCCAGACTCCACGCTGAGTTTGGGAAGTTGTCTAGCTCCTCTAGGAGGTCCTTGTCTTGACTGCTCCGGCAGCTGGGTGGGTCACCTGCTTAATTCAGGAATCCCTAGACCAGGAGGAACAATGAGCTTAACCTTCATTGAGCTTCTCCACCCTAGGATAGAAATTCCTGCTTTAACCTACTTCCCTATTATGTCTTAAAGGCAGATTCCTGCCCGAAGCCAGGGATTGTCCTTGACCAATGTCAAACTCAAACCCTGTGCATGACTGCCCCAATATGGCTCTGTACAAGAATCCATGTGTATTTGTCGCTTCTTCATTACTGTGATAAAATGCCATGACCAGGGCTGGTGAGATGGCTCAGTGGGTAAGAGCGCTGACTGCTCCTCTGAAGGTCCTGAGTTCAAATCCCAGCAACCACATGGTGGCTCACCACCATCTGTAATGAGCTCTGATGCCCTCTTCTGGTGTGTCTGAAGACAGCTACAGTGTACTTACATATAATACTAAATAAATCTTTGGGCCGGAGCGAGCGGAGCCAGAATGAGGTCCTGAGTTCAATTCCCAGCAACCACATGATGGCACACAACCACAGTGTACTCATATGCATAAAATAAATCTTTAAAAATAACCAAATGCTACTTAAGAATTTATTTTAACCAGGAAGTGATGGCCCAACACTTTTAATCCCAGCACTTGGAAGGCAGAGGCAGGTGAATCTCTGAGTTCTGAGTTTGATGCCAGCCCAGTCTACAGAGTGAGTTCCAGGACAGCCAGGGCTACACAGAAAAACCCTGTCTCAAAACAACAACAACAACAACAACAAGGTACATGTGCACACATGTACAACACACACCCACAAACTGAAACAGAACAGCATATATGTTGTCCTAGCCTGCTTTCTATTGCTGTGATAAGCACCGTGGCCAAGACCAACCTGGGGAGTATACTGGCTGGTTTTGTGTCAACTTGACTGAAGCTGGAGTTATCACAGGGAAAGGAGCTTTAGTTGGGGAAGTGACTCCAGGAGATCCAGTTGTGGGGCATTTTCTCAATTAGTGATCAAGGGGGGAGGGCCCCTTGTGGGTGGTACCATCCCTGGGCTGGTGTTCTTGGGTTCTATAAGAGAGCAGGCTGAGCAAGCCAGGGGAAGCAAGCCAGTAAGGAACATCCCTTCATGGCCTCTGCATCAGCTCCTGCTTCCTGACCTGCTTGAGTTCCAGTCCTGACTTCCTTTTGTGATGAACAGCAATGTGGAAGTATAAACTGAATAAACCCTTTCCTCCCCAACTTGCTTCTTGGTCATGATGTTTGTGCAGGAACAGAACCCTGACTAAGACATGGAGGAAGGGGTTTATTTCAGTTTAGAGAATGGAAGGGAAGACCATGGAGGGGTGCTGCTTACTGACTTGCTCCCCATGGCTTGCTCAGCCTGCTTTCTTATGCAGGAATGACACTGCCCCCAGTGAGCTGGGCCTTCCCACATCGATTATTCACCAAGAAAATGCCTCCCACTTGCCTATGGGAGATCTAATGGAGGCATTTTCTCAGTTGAGGTTACCTCTTCCCAGGTGACCCTGGTTTGTGCCCAGTTGACAAAAAACTAACCAGCTCTATTAGTTTCTTATTATTATTAATAACACAGTAAATGGGTTTTCAAGACCTAAGTTAATAAAATATAATCCATTAGTCATATTTGATAAGGAGCTAGGAAGTAGGTTTCCTGAGAGATCCGATTTCCTATAGTGTAGGGATAGAGTCCTCATTTGTTCTTGATCTGAAGTGCCTAAAGCCAACACAGGCTTGGGATGAGGAGAGAGGGAGCAGAGAGATGGGGAAGGGGGAGGGAGGCACAGATGCTTGTAGGAAGAAACATTAGGAAATATCACAGTAGATCCAGGCTACTCCTCTACCCACCAGGCCATGGCACAGACTGTAGTGACAAGGCCGTGGGGACAACGTGTAGTGCCTGTCAGTCTTCTTACCTACAGTATGTCTCAGTGATAACAATCGAAAAGTTTGTGGTTTGGTTAAGTTGGAGTTGGATGCAGTTAGCAGTTGTGGCGATAGTACGTGTGGTGTGTGCGTTCACCCACTGGCATATGTAAGACAAACACTCTACCAACCGAACTGTAGTCGGGGTCTATGTTATTTTGTTTAAGACTCTCAGTATGTAGCTCAAGCTGGCCTTGAACTAACAACCCTCCTGCTTCAGTTCCCGAGTGCTGGAGAGAGTCACTTCTTGTCTTTCACCCTGTGGGTCTTGGCGCTGAGGTTTAGGTTGTTATGCCCTTATGCTAAGCCACCTTTCTGCCCTTAAAAAGCTTTTAAACCAAACTGTCGAGAAAGATTTCAGGTGCCTTGTTTAAAGGAAATATGTAAATTATTTTCAAGAATTTCAAAGATTTTCTTCCATTTCATGTTTTGAGATAGAGTCTCACTCACGTGTTGTCCTGGCTGGTCTTAAACTCATGGACTCGATCGAGTCTCTCTCTAGGATCCCAGTTAGCTCAGGCTATAGCTGTGTGCCACAGTGCCCAGCACACTACACTTCTGTGTATGCATAAACATCTAAAAGGTACTTATTTTGACATGGTTTTGCATACTATATACAGTTTAAAAAAAACATTCCAGGGGTTGGAGAGATGGCTCAGAGGTCAAGAGCACTGACTGCTCTTCCGAAGGTCCTGAGTTCAAATCCCACAACCACATGGTGGCTCACAACCATCCATAATGAGATCTGATGCCCTCTTCTGGTGTCTCCGAAGACAGCTACAGTATACTTACATATAATAAATAAATCAAATTAAAAACAAACAAACAAACAAAAACAAACAAAAAAAATTTCCAGCCAGGCAAGGTGACTCAGGAAGCTTCAGAAGGAGGATTACCTCAGAGGCCAGCATGGGCTACACAGGGCCCAGAGATGTAACTCAGCAGTGAGGTGCATGCTTAGCTCGGGGTTTGATCTCCAACTACACCTCCTCAAGCAGTATTCCATAGCTCCTATTAGCATTTTCTAATCTAATACAAATTATGAAGTCAAAGCCAGAGAAAGGGCTCAGTGCGTAAAAGTCTGGTACCAAGACTCACCACCCAAGTTTAGTCCCCATGGTGGAAAGAAAGAACTCCTGCAGGTTGTCTTCTGACCTCTGCATGTGTGGCATGTACCTCCCAACCACACACACACACACACACACACACACACTCACGCACGGTTCTGTTTCTGCTTCTTCCATTGGGGTGCCCAGACACTGCTACACACCAGCACACCAGATGGGGAAGGATGTGGTGGAGTCGGAATGGGTGGGTTAGCCGGATCCCGTTCTGGCTGTGACTGCCGGAAGGAGAAGGCCGTCTCAGAGGGTCTTAGTGTTACAGCTTTCCTAGACGCTAGTCAGTGAAACAGCTTTTAAAAATGAAGTCCAACAAAACAGCTTATGTGTATATGCTTTATTCAGGGTGAATCAAGGGACATATATACAGACACGGACATGGACACAGACACATATGAACCCTGGAAAGTGGGAAGGGGTTCTTCTTAGGGTGAAGTTTCCCTGGTTGAGGTTTTTGTTTGTTTGTTTGTTTGTTTGCTTGTTTTTGGTTTTTGGATTTTTTTTTTTTTTTTTTTTTTTTGAGACAAGATTTCTCTGTATAGCCCTGGCTGTCCTGGAACTCACTGTAGACCAGGCTGGCCTCAAACTCAGAAATCCGCCTGCCTCTGCCTCCCAGAGTGCTGGGATTATAGGCATGCGCCACCACCGCCAGGCTAACTGAGGTTTAAGGTTGGAGGGGATTATCTCATTTGCATGGAGAGGCATTCCAGGAAGGTGAACTTGTAATTTTGCCAAAGATTACAAGACATTGCTCCGGTAAAAGACTGGGGTTCGGCTCCCCAGATAAGGCAGAGAAGAGGAAGCCTTGCTAAGAAAAGGGAGTCCTCCATTTTGCACCAAGCTAAAGAAAACTGTCCCGACATGGTAGAGTACAACCTTAGTATCGCGGTGCAACACACACACACACACACACCCTGCCACCACCACCACCACCACCACCACCACCACCACCACCACCACCATCACCACCTGAGTAAACAAGATACTGAGTTTAAGATCAGCCTGGACTGCCTAATGAGACCTTGTCTCAAAAAATAAAAAAATTAGTGACAGTTATTATTACATGATATCCTCATGTTCATGTTATAAAAGGAAGTTTAGCAATTGCAGCAAGATAGCTGAGTCCCAGCATGAGTCATCCCTTGCTTCCCAGGCAACCGCCCATTTAGTCCCACAGGGATCCAATTGTCTTGATAAGGGAGTTTTCTTCTTCAGAGCACGCAAAACCATTTTTTGTTATAATTAAACTTATCTCTTTGTGTAACATACAAAAATAATTGCAATGTGTTTCTGCCCTATAATGGAGAAACAGGTGCGAGAGAGCTATATTTGGGTAAGGCCAGATATAGAAAGAATAAATATGAGCCTGTTCAGTTAGTGGTTGTGTGCACTAGCTAAGGAAATATGGTATTGAGATAAAATCTTGCATAGGTGGGCTGCAGGAATAATGAGTTAGGAGTCACATAAAGTTGAATATTGTAAGTTGAATACAGATTCAGTGCGTTTTAGAGACTTATCTTGATGTGTATGAGTGTTTGACTGCATGTGTACATGGCTGAAAGCAGGTGTCAGATCCTCTGGAACTGCGGTTACAGATAGATCACCACGTTGGTACTGGTGCTAGATAGAATCTGGGTTTTTTGCAAGATTAGTGTGTGCTTTTACTTATTTTTAAGATTTATTATAGCCGGGCGGTGGTGGCTCACGCCTGTAATCCCAGCACTCTGGGAGGCAGAGGCAGGTGGATCTCTGAGTTCGAGGCCAGCCTGGTCTACAGAGTGAGTTCCAGGACAGCCAGAGAAACCCTGTCTTGAAAAAAACCAAATCCAAACAAAACAAAACAAAACAAAAGATTTATTATATATAAATATATACATATATACTGTATACACACACATATATTTATATATACATTGTATATATACACATATGTATACATGTATATACATATATATGTACACAGTATACACACATGTATATGTATATGTGTGTGTATGTGTGTGTATATATATACACATACACTGTAGCTGTCTTCAGACACTAGAAGAGTATTGGGGTCCAGCCTTGACACAAGATTGGAGTTCTCAACTGGAAGCAGGAATATCTGCGAAGGCACACAATAAACAGACACAGATAACTTTTCAGGTACAAACTAACAGGCAATTTTTTCAAGGCTTAAAGTTTTTCTCTCTCTCTTGCTCGCTGCGTGCACTCTGTATTCTGCACACTCTGCCATTCTCCTGTGTGCTTTTCTTTTCTTGAATTCTCACACTCCTACACATCTGTGTGTTTCCCTTCACTCACACACACACCCTTCACACACACCTCACACACACACCATATGCACTCACTCACACACACACACACTCTCCATATACTCTTCATGCTCTCTCTGCATTCCACGCTCACTCCATGCTCACCTCACACTCACCTCACACTCACCTCATGCTCTCCTCACACTCGCCTCATGCTCTCCTCATACTCCCCTCACACTCTCACGCTCCCCTCACGCTCTCCTCACGCTCACCTCATGCTCACCTCCCACTCACCTCACGCTCTCCTCACACTCCCCTCATGCTCACCTCACGCTCACCTCCTACTCACCTCCTACTCACCTCCCACTCACCTCACGCTCTCCTCACACTCACCTCACGCTCTCCTCACACTCCCCTCACGCTCTCCTCATGCTCACCTCCCACTCACCTCACGCTCTCCTCATGCTCACCTCCCACTCACCTCACGCTCTCCTCACACTCACCTCACTTGCCACATTCTCTTTCACCCTTTTCTTGCCCCAGTCTTTTATTGTTACTCCAAAAGCAGGTAGAAAAAAGGACATTGTCTAATCATTACCAAATCAAATTAAAAAGAATAAGCATATCCCACAAAGAATCAAGAATTACAATTGTTTCCCAAAGTTTCAACTTCCCCTATTCTCATGCCTGTGGCCAAAATAATAATGATTGCAAACTCATCATTATTTAAACTTTAACTTTTGACCTATTTTACTTCAGAGCTCAGAGCTCCAAGGTCAGCTACTTGCATTTTCCTGTGAAGCTCTAATGATAAATGACAAGGACAAAGCTGCCAGGCAGTGGCCAGAAGAATCAAGTTAGTCCTTAACTCGGCAGTTCCGCTAGCTTTCTGCTTCTGCACATCACACACAATGACTCTCCTAAGGGGCCCAGTGTTCTGACTTAGTCTTTCTAGTATATAATTTTATGAATTCTACCCTTGATTATCCAGGAACTACTCTCAAATGCTGTGTAAAACTTATTTCATAACTTCAATAACCTTTTCCTTTCTCAGGGTCCCAATGTTGGTTCTATTTCATTTTCTAATCATTTCTTCAAACTTTCTTTGCAAGTCAAACATAAATCTGGAACTGCCATTGTGAAGTTGTTAAATTGTTTCCAAGATGAGAGCACACAGCATGTACTGGGCCCATTAGGACTGTGCTGTGCTGTGCTGTGCTGGGCTGTGCTGTGCTATGCTGTGCTGTGCTGTGCTGTGCTGTGCTGTGCTGTGCTGTGCTGTGCTGTGCTGTGCTGTGCTGTGCTGTGCTGTGCTGGGCTGGGCTGTGCTGTGCTGTGCTGTGCTGTGCTGTGCTGGGCTGTGCTGTGCTGTGCTGGGCTGGGCTGTGCTGGGCACCATGCCATAATTTTTAATTGTTTAAGAATCATTACATCAAGGAACATCTAGTTTCATAGAATTCACCAGAGCAGAAGGGAGTAGGAAAGTCAGCTATAGTAGAATAATTATGCCACCAAGGCCAACTGAAAAGCAGTCACGCACAAATGAAATCTATACAGCTGTTATCCAGGGCTAAGGTTAGGAGAAATGGGAACAACTGTTTTTTACTAAGAGCTGCTGCGGCCTACTGCAGGCAGTCCTTACTTCAGCCAGCAGGTCCCCTGGAGGGGTGTGCCTCCTGCTTCTCAGGGTCTCAGATGCCATCCTTTTTTATAAAGAGGTGCTGCAGGCTTCTGAGATGCCTCCACCCTGGCCTGCTGCGGGCAGTCCCTGTCATGGTATGCTGTCCCCAGCTGAAGAGGGAGGGCATCAAATCCCATTACAGATGAGTTGCTGGGAATTGAACTCAGGACCTTTGGAAGAGCACCCAGAGCTCTTAACCGCTGAGTCATCTCTCCAGCCCCTAGTGAGTGCTTTTAACCTCTGCCAGAGGGCTTCCTGGGTGAGGAAGGGGACTGCACTGAGTGGCTATCCCCTCCTTACACACTCCTGCGGTGCCTCAGCACTGTCTGTCAGAAAGACCCCAGCTGCCCACTGCAGTTCCAACGTGCAGCACAAGGCAGGAAGGAAGAGCATCTGGGGCCCAGGGGTCCCCCAGAGTTGTAATGAAATCACGTCTGGGCCCCAGGGGTCCCCCCGGAGTTGTAATGAAATCATCATGGAGTCTAGCGCTTTCTCTCTCATTACCCCCATAAGCTTGGTGCTCTACACAAGGGATGCGAAGCCATGCTCAGTGTGGGCGCTCGATAGGAAACCCCAGCACAGACTGTGATTGGACGAGGTGCGCATTGTTTTTTTCTTTTTCTTTTCTTTCTTTCTTTTTCTTTCTTTCTTTCCCTTTCTTTCTTTCCCTTTCTTTCTTTCCCTTTCTTTCTTTCTTTCTTTCTTTCTTTCTTTCTTTCTTTCTTTCTTTCTTTCTTTCTTTCTTTCTCTTTCTTTCTTTCTTTCTTTCTTTCTCTTTCTTTCTTTCTTTCTTTCTTTCTTTCTTTCTTTCTTTCTTTCTTTCTACCTTCCTTCCTTTCTACCTTCCTTCCTTCCTTCCTTTCTTTCTTTCTTTCTTTCTTTCTTTCTTTCTTTCTTTCTTTCTTTCTTTCTTTCTTTCTTTCTTTCGTTATTCGAGACAGGGTTTCTCTATAGTCCTGGCTGTCCTGGACTCTGTATACCAGGCTGGCCTCGAACTCAGAAATCTGCTAGCCTCTGCCTCCCAAGTGCTGGGATTACAGGCATGAGCCACCACTGCCCTGCTGAGGTGCAGCACATTCTTCTAGCTGCTTTTTACAAATGCCGGCCCCGTCTAGCCGTGAAACTTGACAGAATGCTTACTCATTCACTGTAGATCTGGAACAAAGTGTGCATTTTATTTACTAGCAAACAGAAATGTTGCATAAGCCCCTCTACCCCGGGGCTTGGCTCTGCCACCCTAACTAGGAATGAAGACAGACGTGATGCCCAGACGTGTTCATACAGAAAAGCGGGGGTCAGGAGGCTGTGCATGCACTATGGAGCCCCGCTTACTATCTGAAGTCTCGGTGTGTTTATTAGATGCAGCGCTGGGGAGGAATTAGCTGGCTTCCATAGGCCGAATCCAGAGGAGCAGCCGGAAAGACAAAGCTGCGGTTGCTTCCTAAAGCACTCCGGCAGCGGTCCCTTTCTCGCTGCTTGCCTTGGCAGCTCTGACCAGCTAGGGCTGGTGTGTATTCACCTTCACCTGAGTGTGAGCCTGCGGCTATTTACCAGAGCCTTGGCCTGACCTGTCCTGGGAGAAATGCCTCAGCAGTCAGCCTGGTGTCTAACGCCTCTCAGACTGTGCCGTGACTGTCTTCCGGGTTGTCTGTGGTTCTGGGCTCTGGTGGGGTGAGCTTCTTAGGCCTTGGAGGATTAGTCAGCAGCTTGTACCACGCTCTGTCAGGCTGATGCACCTCAGAGAAAGAGCCCTGAAAACAGGCAGGTAGAGTCATTTCAGAATGTAGACGATTCATTCCAGTATTGAGACCAGTGAACTCAAATGCAAAATGAATGTTTGGAAACAAAATGAGACACACCTGGATTTCAACCGCTGAGATTGTTAAAGTTGGTAAACATTTTCATTTCTAAGCACAGGCTTAAAACTGTCATTGTGGCTCTATTTTTTGTTTATTAATAATAAATATAATTATTATATAATAACAACCACCACCACTACCACCACCACCACCATCATCATTACTGACAGGCTTTCACTATATAGCCCCACTGGTTGGCCGTAACCACCCTTATTTCCCTGCAGTGAGCCACCACACCCTGTCAGTCTCTTCCCTCACTGCTGTTCCTAAGCCTCCTCCTCTTCCACTGAGCCATCTTTCTTGCTTCTCTTTATGACTTTATAGTCTTTTCTCCCCTTTATCTGTCTCTTAAAATATTTTTGAATTTTATTTTATCTGCATGTATATATGTGGACCACATGCCAATCTGGTGCCCACAGAGGCCAGAAGAGGGTGTGAGTTCCCCCTGGAACTGGAGTTAGAGGTGGTTGGGAGGTAGCACGTGGGTACTTGGAGTTGAACCTGGCTTCTCCAGACATACAACCAGCTCTTTTAACTACCAAGCCGTCTCTCTCCTTTATCACACAACTAGCCCCACCCCTTTTTGTGACAGTCTCTTTACATAGCCCTGGTTGTCCTGGAACTCACTGTGTAGACCAGGCTGGCCTATGATTTCACAGAGATCCTCCTGTCTCTGCCTCCCAAGTATTGGGATTAAAAGCAGATGCCACTACACCCAGCAACATTTAAATCTTTGCTCTTCCTTTGGGGTCTCCCCCTTTTATTTTTCCCACCAGTACAAATAAGATCAGGAACTAAGACAGACCTATGAACATTACCTGTGTGTGAGCCACAAACCAGAAAGCAAGACATCTAAGGCTATTGCGTCGCTTCTTACTGGCAGAAATCCCCAAATCCATTATTCCTGCAATTTAATAGTAATGGAAGTACTAAAGACTCACACAGTTTTAATGTCGAAACTATTTATTTCAAACTTACTGTGCCATTGTGTTTTATTTTAAAGGGCTTTTAAACATTAAGATAGGCTGTTAAGGAATAGATTTGAAAGGCTTCCTTCTATTCTCTAGCAATGTGTAACTTATTCACAGTGAGTTAACATGATATTTAAAGCAAGAAGTTACTTTAACTGATATTTTCTTTCCCCTACTCCTTAGCTGAGAAATCTTCAAAGTAAGCTATACATGAAAGAAACATCTTTGCAAGAGATGAAGTCTGAGTTAGAGAGTTACAAAGAAACTAATACCCAGCAAGCACTACAGATAATGTCCCTGAGAGATGACATCAAGAACCTTCAGGACCTTATTGATTCTCTAATGAAGATTAAGATTTTGAAAAACACAAATTCTCAGAAATCTGGAAGATACAACTGGGATCTAACTGAGAGGGTTATAGACCTAGAGAACCGTCTAAGGTAGAGTGATATGATATATATGTGTGTGTGGAAAATATATATGGAAAATACCTCCATAAGCCTGGGTCATAGGCAAGTCTGTGGGGACATTTTCTTGATTAATGATTGATATGGGAGGGCACAGGATATTGGGTTATATAAGAAATCAGGTTATGCAAGCCATGGGGAGCAAGCCAGTAAGCAGCATTCCTTCATGGCCTGAGTTTCTGTCTCCAGGTTTCTATCTTGAATTGTTTCAATGAAAAATTGTTACCTATAAGCTAAAGAAACCTTTCCTTCCCCAGGTTAGTTTGGTCATTTTTTAGAAAATTTTTTCTCTTTTTCTTTTTATTGGCTATTTTCTTTATTTCAAATGTTTTCCCCTTTCCAGGTCTCCCCTCCCCCTGCATCTATGAAGGTGCTCCCCTACTTACCCGCCCACTTCTGTCTTCCTACTCTGGCATTCCCCTACACTGGAGCATTGAACCCCCCCTCAGGCCCAAGGGCCACTCCTCTGCTTTATGACTTATCCTGCTATAAACATCCTTGTGTTGGGCAGTGGTGGTGCACGCCTTTAATCCCAACACTTGGGAGGCAGAGGCAGGCAGATTTCTGAGTTCAAGACCAGCCTGGTTTTCAGTGTGAGTTCCAGGACAACCAGGGCTACACAGAGAAACCCTGTCTCAAAAAACAAAAAAACAAAACAAAACAAAACACCTTTGTACAGATTTCTGTATAATTTCCCCCGTCAGGTATTGTTGGACTATATAGCAAATGTTTAATTTTTTGATGTTACTTGCTTTGCTTGTTTGTGTTGAAATGGGAATCTCTTTATAGTTCAGGTTGGCCTCAAGTTCTCCGTCTCCTGGAATTTGGATTTGTACTGAATTCTCCTGCCTCCCACATGCTGGGATCACATGTATCCACATCTAGCTTCTTTAAAGTTATTTTTAAGGCATTTCCAAATTGCTTTCCAACAGAGGCAGCTGCACCTTTCACAGCCTCAAGCAGCGGAAGATTAGGGTCAGGGTCACAGTGTATGCATATTCTTACTAAGATGGGGGAGATGGATCTTCCGGAGCCAGGGTTACAGGTGGTCTTGAGTCACCCGATGTGGGTGCTAGAAACGACCCAGTCCTCTTTAAGAGCATTAAATATAGCCACTGAGCTCCCTCTCAAACTCTCTGGCCCTCTCCCCATTTTATATAGGGTCTCACTATGTAGTCTTGGAAGTTGCTATGTAGACCAGGCTGGCCTTGAAGTCAACAGAGTTTCATCACTCCATCTTTCAGCAGTTTAAAATATTGAACTCATTGCTTCTTGTCAACTTGACATAAACCTAGATGTATTTGGGAAGAGGGAATCTTAACTGAGAAAATACCTCCATCAGATGGTCTGGTAGGCAAGACTGTGGGGCATTTTCTTCATTGATGATTGATGTGGGAGGGCACAGCCCACTGTGGGTGATGCCACATCCCTGGGCCACCAGTCTTGGGGTGTATAAGAAAGCAAACTAAGCAAGCCAGTGAGCCACACCCCTCTAGGGCCTCTGTTCCTGCTTTGGTTCCTCCTTGCCTTGCCTTGATGATACCCTCTGACATAGAAATGTAAGCCAGAAAACCCTTTTCTCCCCATTTGCTTTTGGTTGGAGCCTTTATCACAGCAATAGAAGGGAAATGACAGGTGTTCCCTTCTGACATTATTTCTGTAGGAAAGCAAGCCAACTGCCTTCCTGCTCTTTGACGCTAACTCATGCTTCTCCTCTTGCTGGTTTTAATTGGTAGCGGCTCGACTGTGACGTGGCTGTATATTTAATGTATTTTAAATATGAAATAAAAAAAGGAGTGGGGCTTTGATCTCAGCACTTGGGAGCTAGAAGCTGGCAGATATTTTTGAGTTCGAGGTCATCAGGTCTACAAAATAAGTTCGATGACAGTCAGGGATGTTACACAGAGAAACCCTGTCTCAAAAAAAAAAATTAGTCATATTGAAAATTGGTCCAGTTAGTTTCATTGCATTGTTGACCATTGCTGTCCTATCCAGGGAACACCTGGTGGGAAGAGAGCCCTTGGAGAGTAAGGCGGAGCTTCTGGAGAAAAGGCGGCCCTGCCCCCGCAGACTCTCTCCCCATGTGAATTTGAAAGGACCGCAAGATTCCTTGGATGTTTTTCCAGTGAAGGTGAGAGTCAGTTCTATTTCCCCAGGAGAAAGGGGTTAGTATTTGGTAAGGTGCAGGTCTCTAAAAACTGGAAGATTCAAAGAAGCATGGTGGACTGGATGCCATCAGGACTGCCAAGAGAACTGCAAGGGCTCTGTGATTTTACAGAAAGATTTGAAGGTGAGGAATTTGGCCGTAAACCAACTATGGGAAGGGATGATGAGGAAGTGAGATGCTGGAGTCTCCTTGTCCAGATTGGCTCCTACTGCTGAACACACCGGGCTTCCTGTTCCTGGATATAGACCAGACTTGGTGGGTGTATTAGTCAGGGTTCTCTAGAGTCACAGAACTTATGGGTAGTCTCTATATAGTACAGAAATTTGTGACTTTACAGTCTCTAGTCCAACTCCCAACAATGGTCAGCAGCAGTTGTGAATGGAAGGCCAAGGATCCAGCAGTTGCTCAGTCCCACAAGGCAAGCAGGCGAAGCAGAGTGAGTCTCCCTTCATCCAATGTCCTTATGTAGGTCTCCAGCAGGAGGTGTGGCCCAGATTAAAGGTGTGTGCCACCACGCCTGGATTTGGGTCAGTGGGTCATCAGCTTTGGCCATTGACATGTAGCTCTGTGGATCTTCCAGAAGAAAGTGCACTGGAAAGAGAAGGTGAGGAGGCAGACGGTTATCAAGGGAGCTGTGAAAGTTTACTGTGAGCCCCTCAGACCATCACAAGTCACTATGTAAAATCAGGACCTGTGTGACTCAGTTAATGTGGGAGATCCCATTCAGGGAAAAAAAAAAAACCCAACAACCAAAGGATGAAGAGATGGTCTAGCAGTTAAGAATGCTTGCTGTGGGGTTGCAAATTGGTACAACCACTCTGGAAAGCAGTCTGGCGGTTCCTCAGAAAACTGGGCACCTCACTTCCAGAAGATCCTGCTATACCACTCCTGGGCATATATCCAGAGGATTCCCCACTATGTAATAAGGATACATGCTCTACTATGTTCATAGCAGCCCTATTTATAATTGCCAGATGCTGGAAAGAACCTAGGTATCCCTCAACAGAAGAGTGGATGCAAAAAATGTGGTATATCTACACAATGGAGTACTATTCAGCCATTAGAAACAATGAATTCATGAACTTCTTAGGCAAATGGATGGAGCTAGAGAACATCATACTAAGTGAGGTAACCCAGACTCAAAAGGTGAATCATGGTATGCACTCACTAATAAGTGGTTATTAACCTAGAAAACTGGAATACCCAAAACATAATCCACACATCAAATGAGGTACAAGAAGAAAGGAGGAGTGGCCCCTGGTTCTGGAAAGACTCAGTGAAACAGTATTCGGCAAAACCAGAACAGGGAAGTGGGAAGGGGTGGGAGGGAGGACAGGGGAAGAGAAGGGGACTTACGGGACTTTCGGGGAGTCGGGGGCTAGAAAAGGGGAAATCATTTGAAATGTAAATAAATTATATCGAATTAAAAAAAAAGAAAAAAACAAAACAAAAAGACAAAAAAAAAAAAAACCAAAAAAACCAACCAAACAAACAAAAAAGAATGCTTGCTGTGACCAGGCGGTGGTGGCGCACGCCTGTAATCCCAGCAGTCTGGGAGGCAGAGGCAGGCGGATTTCTGAGTTCGAGGCCAGCCTGGGCTACAGAGTGAGTTCCAGGACAGCCAGGGCTATACAGAGAAACCCTGTCTTGAAAAAACCAAAATCTAAAAAACAAACAACAACAACAAAAACAAAAAGAATGCTTGCTGTGTAAGCAGGGGACGAGTGTTAGGATCCATGTAACAAGCCAGGCATGGCCAGGATGCCTAGATCTCCAGCACAGAAAACGCTAGGTCTGGGTGATCTCTGTGGTTTTCTGTACCAGATTCAGCATACACCCCTTCTCAAAGGGCGTGAAGCAGAGAGTATTAGCAGTGCTTATATTATTAGCACACACACACACACACACACACACACACACACACACACACACACACAGAGCCATGCACGTCTGCTACCACCGCCACCGCCACCACCACCACCACTCAACTGAACTTGCTGACTCAGCGAGGTGGACTCCTCCCATGGGGTTCACTGACCCCAGGGAAGTCACCGTGGGGAAAAGGGTAGGGAGGGAGAAAGAAAGAGAAACGGGGGATACATGCAGAGAAAGAAGAGAAGCAGCCTCTGGGGAGGCCCCTGGACTGGAAAGTTCAGGGTTGGGGGCAGGGTGTGCCAGGTAGGGACTGAGGGATGCTGGGAGAACCTGGAGGCCAGGTCTGCTTTGATATGTAAAATATGCACCTCAGTTCCCTGACTAGTCCTAAATCAAGTACCTCTCTCAACCCGTTCTCCCCCCCCCAAAACCCAAAAATCAAATCAAAACAAATAAACAAACAAACAAACAAAAAAGAAAAATGAACAAACACAAAAAAGAGAGCCAGAGAGCCAGCGCACGGGCTCATGGGTAAAGGCACATTTTGCTGTGACAGTCTGATTGATAAAAGGAGAGAAGGGATTCCTGTAGGTTGTCCTCTGATCTCCATATGTATACAGGGCCACGTGTCACCTTCCCCATAGCAATAAATAAGATAATCAAACATAATAAAATGCAGTGTTAATTTTTAAAATTCCTTGTACACCGTGAGCTTCAGTGTTGTGTACAGTCTGCTCTCACAACAAGGGCTGTTTCCGTTCCTCCTTTTTGCCGTTATTGGCTCTTCTTTTAAGTCGGTGCCCTTGTTTCTTATGTGACTCTAATGTTTCAAATTAAGGGTCTTTTCTCCTGAGGTGGTGTGTTAATACTGAACTTACAGTTCATAGCTATTTCCACATTAAGTTTCAAGTGGGGAGTTTAATCCTTGTGTTTGTACATTTAGGACAATGATGAAGTCTGCGGCTTTGAGAGAGACAACGCTGTTTACTCTGAGGGACCACCAATTGATGGGCAAACCACCCGAGATAAGTGTCAACAAGATTTGATCCACAAAGAAAAACTAATGTCTGAGTTGGACAGAGCTCCCTATTCCTGCGGCTGGGAAACCGGACCTGAGCAGTCGCACCACCAGGATTTCCTTGGCCAGCTGGCTACTCTCCTGAGTGACAGCATCGGTCCCATCCTAGCGACAGAAGAAGCAGTGAAGGAGAGGATCCAGGAAATGGGTGCAAACGAACAGTTGTGGAAATGTGTGAGTGCGCTCAGAAAAATTATTCTTTCCAGTTTAATTCTCTTTTGTTTGGTTTCTTTCTACTCTTTCTCTCTTTCTGTCTCTCTCTCTCTCTTTTGGTTTTTCAAGACAGGATTTCTCTGTGTAGCCCTGGCTGTCCTGGAACTTGCTCTGTAGACCAGGCTAGCCTCAAACTCACAGAGCCCCTCCTGCTGGCATTAAGGGCAAGCACCACTATTGTCTGGTTGAATGTTTGCTTTTTTTTTTTAATGTATGTGTTTGTGGGAGTGCACCTATATATGTGGATATGCATACACATGTGTGCCAATGCATGATGGGCCAGAGGTTGACCCTGAGTATGTTCACTGACCAGTGGCGTCTAGGGATCTGCCTGCCTCTAGCACTCGATTTACAGATATGCACTAAGCTTTTCATATGAGTGATGAATATTCCAACTTGGAATCTTACACTTGCACAACAAACATTTTACCATCTGAATCCTCTCCCCAGTACCCCCATTTTATCAGTTTAGTATGTAGATTTTGATATTAGCCAGCTAGTAAGTTCTTTGGCTTCATTTGTAAGTTTTCCAAGATAAGGTTTCTACGTGGAGCCCCAGCTATCCTGAAACTCACTCTGTACACCAGGCTGGCCTCGAACTTAGAGATCTGCCTGCCTCTGCTTCCTGAGTTCTATACCGCCAGTGCTTGGCTCATTTGTAATTTTCTAAAGATTTGTTTTTATTATTTTATGTTTATGTGTATGTGTCTATGTAAATATATGCTACTTGTGAGCATGCCTACCGAGGCCGGAGAATGGCCGCAGATCCCCTAGAGATAACATTCCAGTTGTGAGCTGTGTGATGTGAGCATCTCTGTGACCACCACAGCCAGCAGAGTGACGATCCAAGGGAGGCAAGAGTGTGGTGCAGCCCAGCGCAGCTCAGCAGCTGGTGTTGGGTCAAACTTGCAGAGTGTGATCCTGATTGGCTTGTTTTAGGCAGACTTAAGCACAGCACAAGTTGGTGATTATTTCCTGGTGGTTATTAACTCAGTCCCGTGTGCACAATAAAGCTTAAGATGTAGCTACACTTCAAAACTTATCAAAACTCTTTGTAAAGTACATGCAGCATCTTCCAAGGAGATGGGTTCTATAGATTGACGTCTTCCATAAAGGTGGGGTCTATATATTGACAAGCTCATGAGAACAGTCTAGGGGAAGATCTTGGCCACACAGTGCAAAGATCACCAGGCAATTAATCACATTCATTCTCAGCCTTCTGGTTAGAAAGCAGGTTATGCATCTCTCTCTTTGAAGAGACAACTCAGTATGCTTAACATTCCTGGTTCCCCTAGTGCTCGTCTGTGAGCACAAGGACCTCTGTGCCTCCCACACCTGACCTGGGCTGGGAACTGAGCCTGGATGGTCAGTGAGCACTTTACACTGCCGATCCATCTCTCCTGCTCCTCACTGTAGTTTTGATTGATTGCCTTTTTGTTACTAAGTGGAAGAAGAGATCAGGTTGTCCTTAACTGTACCAGAGACACTATTGCTTGGTCAGAGCATGGAGCTCTGCTTTGACCCTGAGCTCCACCATCTGTAAGCTGTGTGTTCTTGGGCAAGTTGTTTATGTCCACTGTGTGGTAGTTCCATTTGTAAATTGGAGTTAAGAGATGTCGTTCCTACTTTTTAGCATGGTTACAAAGCTTAAATGGGTTAGCACATGATAAATGCTTAGTATGGTTTAGTATAAATTCAATAAATATTAACCTAATTAGTACTCTATTAGGTAGGCATGGTAGCATATGCCTATAATCCAAGGCAAAGATAAGGTTATGAGTTGTAGGGCAGCCTGGGGTACATATGAAGGCTCTGTCACAAGGAACAACAACAAAATTGTTATATAACTGATTCAAATTTTGAATATATCTAATCCTTGTGTATTAAGATTTTTCTACTTATTTCTTTTCTGTTTTTTAAAAGATTTATTTATTTTATATATGTAAGTACACTGTAGCTGTATTTAGACACACCAGACGAGGACATTGGATCCCATTCAGATGGTTGTGAGCCACCATGTGGTCTCTGGGAATTGAACTCAGGACCTGTGGAAGAGCAGTCAGTGCTTTTAACTGCTGAGCCATCTCTCCAGCTCTCTACTTATTTCTTAAAATGACAAATATATCCAGATATGATCCTTAACTAGTATTTGGGAAGCTGATGTAAGAGAAATGCTGTGAGTTCAAGGATTATCTTAGCTAACAGAACAAGCTGTCTCAAAAATCTAAACAGCCAATGCTATAGAGATGTCTCAGTGATTAAGAGCACGTTCTGCTCTTGCAGAGGACCCAGTCAATTTCTAGCACCCACATGGTAGCTTACAACTATCTGTAACTCCAGTTCCAAGGGATCGGATGCCTCTTCTGGTCTTCTTGGACACTGGGCATGTTTGTGATGGTGGTACACAGGCGTACATGTAGGCAAACACCCATACACACAATAAGAAACTACATTCACATCCACTCATCTATCCAGTGATGGGGAGGGAAGCATGGAGCATTGGGAAGCATTAACTTAATGTCATGTGTTGCAGAAAACTGAAGGCCTGCAGCAGGAAATTCAGACGCTCACCAAGAGGCTTGAGCAGCTCTACCACCTTTATGAAGACGCTGCTGAGGGCTTACCCCAGACCGAAGGGAATTACACGGGGCCGAAAAGACCTCTGGGACACCTGGAAGGAAAGGTTGCTGTCAACTGCTCTCTGAGGAGCTTAGACGTGGGCAGGAAGAAAGTAAGAGCTTCCCAAAGGCGACGTGTTTCTCTGAGAATGATCACAGTTTGGTTTGGTTTCTCAATAGCTTTAACATTACTAGAGCTGCTTATACTAGTTATGTTTTTTTTGTGTGTGTGTGTGTGTCTCTGTGTATATGTGTGTGTGTGTCTGTGTGTGTATGATATGTGTGTCTCTCTGTGTGTGTGGTGTATGTATATGTGTATGTCTGTGTGTATGTGTGTGTCTGTGTGTGTGTGTGTGTATGTCTGTGTGTGTATGTGTGTCTGTGTGTGTGTGTGTGGTGTATGTGTGTGTATGTCTGTGTGTGTATGTGTGTCTGTGTGTGTGGTGTATGTGTGTATGTCTGTGTGTGTGTGTGTGTGTCTGTGTGTGTATGTGTGTGTGTATGTGTGTGTGTGTGTGTGTGTATGTGTTACCATTTTACTGTGTAGTCCTGGATGTACTCTCAGCATCCCTACCTCAGTCTCCCAAGTGCTGGGATCACAGGTGTGCACCACATCTGGCTTACATGTTTTTGAGAATGGACAAAGGGGTATTTATGCTTCAAGTCCTTATTGCTTATGATTTTCTTTAAAAATCCTCTCTTCTCTCCCTCTCTTTTTCTCTATTGTGTATATATTTGATAAGCTTTATGATGACACTTGTTAATATGAATCTTATTTTTAATAGTTTTTTTTTTTTTTTTGGTTTTTGGACAGATGTTTAACAATATAACATAACCCAAGCTAGACTGAAACTCTCAAGGTAGCCTAGGATGACCTTATATTTATGGTTCCTCTGCTCTGTCTTAGCAGTCTAGCTGAGAGTAGAGATGTATACCAACTCCCTTGGCTAATACATCTCTTAATTCACTTTTAAATGAAGATGATCAGGAAAGGCGTGCCGAGGAATGGCCCCCTAGTGGTGGAATTCAAGGTGTTGTGACAGATACACTTGATGGGCATCTGTGAGGGGGCCACTGAAGATATTCCTCAGTCATTCCTGTGTAAACCACTGACCTCTGCTCCTGGATCCCATGTATCTGTGAGGGAAGAGGCAAACAGAACAAAAGGGAATGTCTTCAGTTTATTTCCAGGAATTCCTGGTTTTTGTTTTTTTATTATTTCTAAGCTGGTGAAATGAGCCAATTCACAACAGATTAGAGTATATATACGCAGGTTGATTGGGAAACTGCTCTTAGCGGGAGAGTTCACTGGTCCTGAGGGACCAGGGCTAGGGATGACCCTGTGGGGAGAGAGATGGGGGGGAGGGGGAAGGGAAGGAGAGACAGCACATGCATAGAGAGAAGGAGAAAAGAGAGAAGGAAGGGAGAGCAAAATTTTTCATTGAATTATGTGCCATGTCCTAACCTGCACCACACAGTTCTAGAATGATAATGGCTCAGAGTGCAATCTCACTCGCTTACTTACTCTTGACTAAGTTGGTCTCAGCCTGTCTGTCAGTGTGTGTTTTCCCTTGGCATGCCAGGAATCAGAATCTTACCATGTGGCCTTGGCTGATCTGGGACTTGCTACGGATACCAAGTGAGTGTCAGACTCCCAAGAGCTAGGACCATTTGGGGTTTTTTGCTTTTTTGTTTGTTTGGGTTTTTTTGTTTGTTTGAAGAGTTTTTTATAAAGCAAACCAATCAACCAAACAAACAAACAACCAAACCAACCTCTCCTTTGAGGGTCTGGAGAGGTGGCTCAAGAGTCAGAGCACTGCTGCTCTGGCAGAAGTCCTGGGTTTGACCCCACACATCATGGCTCATAACTATCCGGAACAACAGTCTGAGGGGATCCAATGGCCTATCCTGGCCTCCTCAGGTACCAGGCACATACATGAATACAAGCAAAATACTTATACGCAGAAGATTAAGTAAATATAACAAAACAAAGCCCTCCATGTATGACATGACATTTGTTTTTGGTTTTGAGGCAGGGCTTCACTATGTAGCCCTGCAATTTGATACACAGACCAAGCTGGTCTCTTACTCAGACATCTGACTGCCTCTTTAGCCATTAGAGACAGGTGCCACCACACCAAGCTTCACTCTGAAATGACATTTAAAAGTGTGCCTCATAGTGTTTAGGCTTGAGAAGAATGATACCCCAGACTCAAATAGTGTATAAACAAACACAAAGAGTGTTTTATTCTGCAGAAGTCCAGAATGCTGGGGTCACCCATTACCAAGATAGAGAGATAACCAAGTGAGCTCACAGGTCACATTTAAAGCACATCAGGGAATGCTGAGGTAGGTGACCTTTAGCTTGCTCCATCTCTAGGGACATTCTAGAACCATTGCTGGGGTGTGGGGACTGAAAACTGTTGCTGGGGAGACCTGGAAACTATTCCCGAAGAAGTAGCTGAGGAGGTCTGGAAACTGCTGCTGACCCATTGTTCTTGCCTCAGGCCAGGTGGAGGGCAGTTTCTGATGCCTGGACTTGCCTGAACTTGCCCAGTTCTTGGAAACAGAGATTTAGGTCTCTTGAACTGCCAATTTGAAACCCGTCATGGAGTCTGTCTAGCCTTCTCAGAGCAAACCTACATCTGCTCTTGAACAGCAATGATTCATGTCTATGCATTTAAACCATTTATTACATTTTAATAAAACACAAAGAGCAATCCTTTTCTCCATCTCTTTAAAAGGTCTCAGGAAAACATTAATAGTCATCCCATCCCTCTTTCTGCCTCTGTCCTCCCAGGAACCAATTATTTAGGCATGCATTTTTCCAGAGATGATATTGTTGTACCTTACCACTGCAGTAAGGGAACATTATAGCCAATTGAGAGTCTGGTGACATTTTTTTTTCTCAGTGCATATAAAAATTGTAATGACATTATATTGTAGTCTATTATGTTTTCATTATCTGTAATATATATGTCAAAATAAACTAGTAAAATGTTCTTTAGAATGATAAAATAGACAGCTATGGAGCTAATTTAAGGAAGGTGAAAAATGCAATATTTGCGGTAGTGGTTTGAATGAGAATGTCCCCCACAGGTGCATATATTTGAATGTTTATTTCCTAGCTGGGTAGAACTGTTTCGGAAAGGATCAGGAGGTGTGGCTTTATTGGAGAAGGTGTGTCACTGGGCCCAGGCCCTGTCTCTCTCTTTGCCTCCAACTTGTGAATAAGATAGAAGCTCTTAGCTACTGTTCTGATGAAGTGCCTGCCTGCTGCCATGTTCCCCACCAGGACGGTCATAACTCACCCTCTGAAACTGTCAGCAAGCTCCCAACTAAATGCTTTCTTTTATAAGTTGCCTTGATCATGAAATCTTTTTTACAACAATAGAATAGTAACTAAGACAATTTGTACAAATAGAGAAGGGAAATATAAAAGGATATTTTGTCATCTAGAGGCAATAAATCACAATTTTAGGGACTCTTGGTAGACCTTAGCAGTGGAACACGTGCGTTGCATGTTTAAAAACCTTGCTTTGATTTCCACTACAGTGGGGGTGGGGAGAGGGCAGAGAGGAGGGAAGAGGAGAGGAAAAGAGAGAGGAGAAGAGGGGAGAAAAAGAGAAGGAAGAAGAGGGCATCTAAAAGAAATACATTATTATAAACAATATAATGAGACAAAGTCAGATCAAAAATAGCCAACATTCTCAGAATACCAAGAAAGAAAACTACTGGTCTCAACGAGACACTCCAGTAAGGTGGTAGATAATTAATAAGAATATAAACATGTGGGTTGAGAATCTCAGGTGGCAATGTGCTTGCTTAGCGTAAAGGAAGCCCAGAGTTCCATCTCCAGCAACACATAAACCAGGCATGGCAGCACATGCCTGCAACTCAACACTCTGGAGGCAGACGCTAGAGGCTCAGAAGTTCAGGGCTGTCCTGATGGTGAGTCCCAGGCCAGTCAGAAATACAGGAGCCCCTGTCTAACAAGCTTACCTCCAAAACACCAATGCATTCCAAGGTTTGAGACAGTGTTTAATGGGAATAGTTTCTTTTGACTGTCTTCTATGTATACATTTGTATATATCACACATACACATATGTTTTGAGACATACACATATATTTTCTATATGTAGCTATGTTTTCTTTCTTCTGTGTAACCCTGGATGTCCTGGAACTTACTATGTAAACCAGGCTGGCCTCAAATTCAGAGAGATCCGCCTGCCTCTATTTCCAGAGTGCTGGGATTATAGGCATGTGCCACCACGACTTGGTATTCTATGAATATTTTAACATAATTAAAATAAGCACAGTTTCTTTTATATATTTTTTTTCAGTATTTACATTTCTTTATTCCCATCCCATCCTTTGGGTTTCAGTCTTATGATATCTACCCTTCATATGAGATGCATCATGATCTCATGATCCTCTCAGTCAAGGAAAATCTCAGTCTTCCTCATCAGCCCCCAACCTCTACACATCTTGCTGCATCTCTTTGGAACTGATCTTTTCTCCGTCAGAGTTCCTTTTAAATCAAGTCTGGCAGATGAGACTTTAATTGTTCTGTCACAGCTTTCTCTTCTTCAGTCAGTAGAGTTAGCTCCAGGTTTGTTTGCTTTTGTAGTTCTTGTATCATGCTCATTGTCTTGTTCAAAAGAGCACAAATGCAGCTCTTGGTCTCTTTTTGCTCAACAGAAACTTCCTTAAAACGTGCACATAAAGCTTGATATCGAGACTTTATTGCTGATAATTCCTTTAAAATTGTACCTGCATTTTTCTCTCCTGCTGAATGTGGGTGATTAGTCTTGATCTCATATTCCAGCCTATATTGAAGGTAATCCAAATCAGAATCAGCTTTCTGGAACATCAATTCCAGCTTATCGACCTCCGCCTCCATATTGAATAGTTGACATTCCTCAGCTCTTTTATATATTTTTTTATTTAGCTACATCTATTATTTTTGTTTAATAGATGTTTTAGAAATAACTTGTAGGGAATGTTAATTTTTAATGCATATTTTACATATTCTCATATGACATTTGCACAATTTCTATTTTTTTCTATTACAAATTATGCTAGCCAGGTGGTGGGGGTGCATGCCTGTAATCCCAGCACTCTGGGAGGCAGAGGCAGGTGGATTTCTGAGTTCAAGGCCAGCCTGGTCTACAGAATGAGCTCCAGGACAGCCAGGGCTACACAGAGAAACCCTGTCTCAAAAAAACCCAAAATCCCCCCCCAAAAAAAATTATGCTGTGTATTAAGCTGCAGTGAATCTTTATCCAAATCCTTAACACATTTTAACACTTTCACAGAAAAGATGGACACATCTATGCTAACACATATTTGATCTTCCTGATTTTATTAGTTCATATTTATGCTAGCAGATACTTTACTTATGCAATTATTATTAAACCCCACCCAGAACAACATCTTAAAGTACAGTTTTAAATTTCAATTCTGTTAATTTCTACAAAGGAAAACTCCAGGATCCGGACTGCCCACACAGATAAACACAGCAAGTTCAAACAGCTAGAGATGTTTTTGGATGTTGAACAGAATTCCAAGATGGCTGCAGCCCCAAGAATGGAGGAGAAAATTCAGAGACTTCAGAAGCAGCTTAGTGATTTGAAATTGTCAAATAAAAACATGAAGACTCAACTGACAAGAATAAATGTTCTTAAAGTAAGTGCAGGACTGGGTTTTCAAATGCTCCCCTGTGCTTTGGGGTCATGCCTGTCTCCCCGGGAGCCTTTATACTTCTTATTTGGTTAGTTCATTATAAAGTGTGGTTTGCAGAATAAAGTGGGGGTACATCCCTGGGTCAAGGCGTGGTCCTCCTTGCCATAGTCCCTTCATTGTCTGGGTCTCTGTCTCATTGGTCTGACCAGTAGTTAGAATTCTGTAAACTTTCCTCCTAGGAGACAGGTTTCCCCTCTGGCTAGTGACTTTTCTTTCTCCCAGCGTGACATTTCTGTGAAAATTCTCATTTCTTTGGAGTTGTGGTTGAGAGTTTCATAATCAGATTGAGAGACACAGGGTCTCCTTAGAACATCTAAATTTCTTCTAGGTCACTTACTGTGCTGTGGCATACGGACACACACACAGACACATGAACGCACACACATATGCATGCACATACACACTCAAAATACATGCATATATGTACTAGAATTGTCTAAAATCTGTAATCTTAAAATGATTTTGTATACATGCAAAATAATATTAAATCCTATAAGAGTGCTTCTTGTCCTTCCTCATGTTGTAGTGACCCCAGCCATAAAATTATTTTCATTGCTATTTCATAACTGTAATTTTGCTTACAAGTTGTAATGTAAATAAATATATGTGTTTTCTAGTGGTCTTAGTCGACACCTGTGGAAGTATGATTTGACCCCACAGGGGTCATGACCCACAGGTTGAGAACCACTATGTCTGTGCGGCCACCAGAGAAAATGTTGTTTCTCCTATTACAGCCCAAGCACAGCCCATGATCTCTCAGAAGTAAACAGTATTCAAACTGTTGTGATTCTAAGCCACTTGCTTTTTGTTTTATGATTTAAAGATTTATTTGTATGTATTTTTATTTTATGTGCATGCACCTACATGACTTTATGTGGACCACATGTCCCCAAATGCCCACAGAGGCCGGAAGAGGGCATTCCAAGATCCCTGGGAACCAGAGTTAGAGGAGGTTGTAAGCTCTGTAATGTGGGTTATAGGAACCAGACCTAGGTCTCTGCAAGAGAAGTAAGCACTCCCAAGGGCTATGCCACCCTTCCAGCCCTTTCTTCTGGCTTTTCTGAGTGAAATGTTTGAGAAAGGAGCTCTCCCAATAGCGCGGGCTGGTCCGGAACTCCTGATTTTCCTGCCTCAGCCCATAAATTGCTGAGGTCACAAGTATGCACACTTAGCTTTTACTATAGTATATTATTGGGCCAATAGATTTTTTTCAATATATAAGTCTTCTATTGTCCTCGAAGAGCCCAAATTGTACTTGTGATCAGGATCTTGTTTCTGGAGCTAGGAAACTGAGGCCTCACTCACTCATCAGTCTGCTGCACAGCTTCGTCTAAAAACTTCCTGATATTCTTGTTTCCAACAGTCGTGGCTTGCTGAATCAGAGCTGCTGAATTTGAAACAGGTTCAATATCATTTCCTTCAAGGGTTAATTCTCCCTTCTGGGCTTGAGAGACAGAACAAGTGACACCTGTCCTCATCTGAACCCTGCGGATGTATTTCTCACCCAAGACATTTCAGACTTCAACCAAAGACCCATTCTCCTGAATAATGACATTGATGGGGGCATGAGCACACACAGACCTCGCCTTGTAACGGAAGCTCAGTGTGGTAACGGAAGCTCAGTGCGGCACCCTTGATCATGTTCTGAACATGACTGCAGATGGTTCTGACAGTGACCAGTTCCTTTCTGTCGCCCCACCATTTGTCAACCTGGAGCCTTTTATTCTTTCCAAGAAGACTCAGCCCTACATTGATGGGATTGAAGTCCCTCTGCGGAGTTCCCCCGGGGCCTTCACAATGACTGTGCGCCCTTGACATTTTCTGGAATGTTGACAGTATGCTGAGAATGGTCTTCATTCTCGCAGTAGATGGGACAAAGAAAGCAATAAATTATTTTTAATTAATTATTTTTTGCTGTTTTTGGGCCTTCTAGCTTCTTGAGCTATACTATTTCAAGAGTTAGTTGCATCTAAAGTCAAACATGCACTAAATCATTGACCGTCTAGTATACAGTTTATTAATATTTCTCTATTGCAAAATCAGTTATTTTCTATTTTGATATTTAGTTAATGTAGAGTATAATATCATTGAGAATATAGAAAATGCGTGAAGCCTCTTTAATTCTATATGTCCATAATACAAAATTGCTAGGATAAGTTAGGTTATTAATGACTATTATAATGAAGAAATATCCTCTTAATCCAGAAACTGATGAGATTTATGCCCATGCAAATAATTTTATTTTATGTACCTTGGTATTTTCCCTGCCTGTATGTCTTCTGTGTGAGGGTGTCAGATCTTGAAGTTACAGACAGTTGTGAGCTGCCATGTGTTTGCTTGGGAATTGAAATCTGGTCTTCTGAAAGAGCAGGCAGTGCTTTTAACTGCTGAGCCATCTCTCCAGCTCTAGATTGATACTTCTTTATGTTTATTCATTTGTTTTTTTTTTGTTTTTTTTTTTTTGTTTTGTTTTGTTTTTTTTTTTTTTTTTTTTTTTTGGTTTTTCGAGACAGGGTTTCTCTGTGTAGTTCTGGCTGTCCTGGAACTCACTCTGTAGACCAGGCTGGCCTCGAATTCAGAAATCCACCTGCCTCTGCCTCCCAAGTGCTGGGACTACAGGCGTGTGCCACCATGCCCGGCTATTCATTTGTTTTTTTAGGGGGTTGTTTGTTTATATCTGTTTGCTTTCAAGACAAGGTTTCTCTGGTTAAAGCTGACTATCCTGGAACTTGCTCTGTAGACCAGGCTGGCCTCCAACTCACAGAGATCTGCCTGCCTCTGCCTCCTGGGTGCTTTTAAAGGCCGCATCTTCTGGTTCCCATGTTTTGTTTTGTTTGTTTTGAGCCAGGAGTTATATCACAAATATTTAATCCCAGCACTAGGAGGCAGAGGGAAGAGGATCTCTATAAACTCAAGGCCATCCTGGTCTACATACTGAGTTCCAGTCAGGGCTACAGAGTGAGACCCTTCCTCAAAACAAAGAAAGATGAGTAATCTGTCTGTTCTTTCCAGAAAAATCTAAGTACATTTTCTCCTTCCTTTCCCTTACCTTTTAATCTTACACAGGACAAAACAATTGAGAGGCTCAGACAATCTATAACAAAAGCTGAAACAGTGAAAGAGAAGACAGCAGCCAAGACAGACAACTTGAAAACCCCATTGGATCCTGTGGAGCGGACAGCAAGACCAGAGGAGAGGGCCCCCCAGACGCCAGCCCAGAGCCTTCCGGAGCCTTCCACAGTCAGGGGTGTGCTGAAAGGGCTCTCAGGACGAGAGCAAGAGGTCTCTTTCTTATAACTCCTTTTTTTGTTGTTGTTGTTGTTGTTGTTGTTGTTTTGGTTTTTTGAGACAGGGTTTCTCTGTGTAGCCCCGGCTGTCCTGGAACTCACTTTGTAGACCAGGCTGGCCTCAAACTCAGAAATCCGACTGCCTCTGCCTCCCAAGTGCATTAAAGGGATTAAAGGTGTGCACCACCACCGCCCAGCCCAAGAGGTCGCTTTCTTATGACTGCTAAAAACTAATTTCATTGATGTGATCAACACTCACCTCAACTTAGACTTTACCTAACTTTGACAAAAAAGGGATTTATTAGCTAATGGCATTATAGATGATTTGAACTACTGAGCCTCACAGAAGGGTAGCTGGGTCCCTGGACACCAGGATTAGCACCTAACATCCAACAAGGTCTTTTTCCTTCTCTTTTTGGTGTCCGTGCGACATCTTGTCCGTTTCAACAGCAGCTGTTTTTCCCATGTGACAGGAAACATGACCACTGAGAAGCATGCAGTTTGGTGCTTAGGTTCTGTGACAGGAGCCATAACACCAAGAGAAGTTGGGTCAAGTGCATTTCTGTGTGAACCCTATATGGCTAGGGCTGGGATAGGTGCTTATTGTAGCTTAGGTTTGTGTACACAACCTCTAATAGGATGGTTGAAACATGTAAGATAGGAAACTGTGCTTATGTTCAATATTGCAATCCTTGGGCTAGCATACCCAAACATGCTTGAATTTTCTGTTTTGAGATAAAATCCATGGCTGTCACCTCAAAGGGGGGTAAGAGACATAACATATTCTAAAGGCAAACACAAGTGACTGTGGCTTAGCCATGATCTAATCTACCCCAGATACCATGCTCCAATGTGCTAGCAATTTCATCAAGTTTTTTATAGTAACAGAACAAAGAACATTATAAATCAAAGGCACATTTATTATTATGTATTAAATTACTTTTTGTTTTGAGACAGTGTCTCACTATATAACTTTAGTTGGCCTCTATGTAGACAAGGCTAGCCCTGACCTCGAAGAGATCTTCCTGCCTGTCTCCCAAGTGTTGGGATTAAAGGTGTTGTGTTTTATTAAAAAAATAAGGAGAGAAGGAACATATTTGGTGGATGTGCAGTCAGGTGCGGGGGAAGAGGGTGCCTCTGTGGCCCCATGCTAAGGAATCCCTTCCCCCTGAGGGACCAGCCACAGGACTGTAGAGTATCGGATAGAGTTTATTCGGGGCATGGGGAGGGGAGTTGAAAGGATAGTAGAAACAGAGAAAGCAGAGAAAGGCAGAGAGAGAGAGAGAGAGAGAGAGAGAGAGAGAGAGAGAGAGAGAGAGAGGCTGGCTATACCCTGTGGAGAGAAGGGGGAGGGGGGGTAAGGAGCAGGAGCAGAAGAGCAAAAGAGAGAGGAAGGGGTGACAGTCTCTTTATAGTGAGCCAGGCACACCTGGCTGTTGCCAGGTAACTGTGGGTCCTAGCCTAGACAAAGTGCCAACAAAAGGTGTGTGCCACTTGCCTGAGAAGACATTTTTAAAAATTATATTTTATTTATTTTTATACGTGTGTGTGTGTGTGTGTGTGTGTGTGTGTGTGTGTATTTTGCCTGTGTGTATACACATATATACCATGTGTGTACATACCTGTTGCCTTTGGAGCCCAGAAGTGGATATTAGATCCTTTCCACAGATAGGGCTCTTAACCACTGCATCATCCCTGTAGCCTATCTATCCTATCCTATCCATTCGTCCATCTATCTATCTATCTATCTATCTATCTATCTATCTATCTATCTATCTATCTATCTAATGAGTGTTTTGCATGCATATATGTCTGCATTCTACCTGTGTGCCTGGTGCCTGAGGAAGCTGGAAGGTGTCAGATCCCCTGCACAGGTTGTTGTGAATTACCATGTGAGTGCTTGCAACCAAGAAGAGCCAGAGCTCTGAACACTGAGCCATCTCTCCAGCCCTCACTGTTAAAATATTTTGGTACATGTTGAGGTTTGTTCTGTTACTATGTATTGTAATGCTAAATTCTATACCCAAAGGTCTACATAGTCTAGTCACTTGACTGACTTCTCAAATTTACATGCTTTTGCTGTGCAAACCTTGTTCCTTGATTTAAAACTATTGGTTAAGTAAAATTGGTTATAGCCAAATACTGGAGGGATTAGAGGTAGGTGGGTTTTGAGTGACCTGGTTGGGGTGGAGAAGAGGAGGAGTTAGGAGAGAGACCAGAGAGAAGGAGGAAGAATGAGAGGAGGAGTGGGAGCTGCTATGAGGGGAGATGGACGGTGAGCGCTTGGCCAGGAGAAACAGCCAGTATTCAGGGTTACACTTCTGGGGAAGTAGCCAGGCCAGCAGTTAGAACAGATTAAGGGTTACCTCCCAGTAATTCTCAAAGCCAAATAAAATGAGTCCCATTTATTTGTAAACTAGTCAGGGATGAGCTTAAAGTGGTTTTGCAGCAGGTATGTGTTTCAGGTAGGTGTGTTGTACAGTGAAGTCGGAAATCGCTGCTTTTGGTCTTAGACGTTATCTGATTGCATTCTTAGCCGCTGCATTGGTGGAAGCCAGGGGCCTGTTTGTACACACTAAAAGGATTTCCCTAATAGTTACAAGGTTGTCAGGTCCCACATAAAGGTGGACAGTAAATGTCACTCAAGAGGACAAGATAGCTAGGATAATTTGACTCTGGACCCTCACCAGTCAGCTTGGATAATGTTTAACATGCATTACATATGGCTTTACACACGTGTGGCTTTTTTCCCTGTGAATTTCTATTAACATCACTTCATTTATAAAGCAAAACACATAAACACATTTTTGGTAGTACTGGGGATCAAATCCAGGCCTCGATGATAGTTGGGAGTGATTAAGTAAATGCCACATTTCTATAGTAGTTGCTTAAGTAATTAGAAATTGCCCCATCGCGGTAGCATGATGCACTGGCACAAAGCCGTGTCGGCGTCTTCTCTTTCCTGTTATCTCTTTTCTCTGTGTGTTTTCTAGCTTGCTCTTTATAACCTGTTCAGGTGATAAGAAGGTATGCATTTTATCACCTGAACTGGTTAGATGACACACCTTGCCATTTCTGTCCTAAGGTAGTTCCATATAACTTACCATTTTTCTATTTACTTTTTATATATTTTTTTAAAGAATCTTTTTTCCATTCAACTGATATAGTATCATGCATTTTTTAAAAAGATTTATTATTATATTCGAGTGCACTGTAGCTGTCTTCAGACACCTCAGAAGAGGGCATTAGATCCCATTATGGATGGTTGTGAGCCACCATGTGGTGGCTAGGATTTGAACTCAGGATCTTCAGAAGAGCAGTCAGTTCTCTTAACCGTTGAGCCATCTGTCCAGCCCCCTACTTTATATTTTTAAGGGATTTCTTTTATTCCTAATCACATGGATGTCTGTGTGAGCATATGCTGTGCATGTGTGATACTCTCAGAGGCCAGAGTCACCTATCAGTCACAGAAGGTTGTGAGCCCCCTGGCATGTTTGCTGGGACTTGAACTCTGGTCCTCTGGAAGAGGAATATGTGCTCTTAACCACTGAGCAGCCTCTCCATCCCCATTTACATTATAATCCTTGTAGTTACCCAGTTCTCTCCACATTTCTGGCTTAGAGCACCTTCTACACTTCCACTAGGATATATGGTTATTTCAGCCAAACACTGCCCTCTTCTGTTGTCAAAACAAGGGTGCCTTTTGCTTTTCTTGTTTTTGAGGTAGGGCCTTGCAGATGCCAAGAAAGCGCACTGCTTCTAACCTCTAAACCCAATCCTTAAATTTTCCCTCCTGAGACAGGGTCTCACTCAGTTGTCAGAGCTGGGCTGTAACTCCTGTAGCCCAGGCAGGCCTTGAACTGTGGCTGGTGTTACAGATGCAAGTGGTTTCTTGACAAGTCTTTATTTGGAGGCAGAGGGTGTATATGATGTTTCCTTCTGCAACACTCTTTTTATGTAATCCCTTAGTTCCACCATTCCTCTTTTCTGCCAGCCTCCTCTCCCTTGCAAGCACTCTGCAGCCCCCCCTCAGAAGCCCTGCCTTCTAGAGCTGCTATACTGGCCTCATTTGCTTTGAAGCCTCTGCCTTTTCATTTCCCACGCATCAGTGTGCTGATCCTGCAGGTCCCGGCCTTGTTCTTGGCATTGTGTCTGTGTTCTGCACCAGTGGATAGCCAGCTGACCACCCTCTGGTGCTGCCTCTGCTGGCTCGGGATAGCCACGCCCCCTCTCGTGCATGGAGAAAGCTGGGTTTTCTTTCTGTTGGCTTTGTGGCTGTTTCCTTATTTGCTGTCCCTGTTGATCTCTTTGGCCTTGGATGGATTGAGAAATATGCATTGAGGATGGCTATTATCATTAAGAAAATTAGTAGCTCACAAGGCAGTTTATTAACCCTGTGGCACATGCTGACAGTCCCCAGTTTGGGAGACTGAGGCTCATGAGTCCCTCCAGCCCAGGAATTATAAGGCTAGGCTGAGTAACAGAATACGTACAAAGAGTATGCTGGCAAGATGGTTCAGTGGGTAAAGATGCTTGCTATTAACCCTGCCAACCTGTGTTCAATCTCTAGGACACACATGGTAGAAGGAGAGAAGTGAATCCTGAAAGATGCCCTCTGAAGGATGGCTCAGTGTTAAGGGCACTGACTGCTCTTCTAGAGGTCCTGAGTTCAAATCCCAGCAACCACATGGTGGCTCACAGATATCTGTAATGGGATCTGATGTCCTCTTCTGGTGTGTCTGAAGACAGCAACACTATACACAAATAACAATAAATAAATAAATAAATAAATAAATAAATAAATAAGATGACCTCTGACCTCCACATGTATGCATGCATGCACTAATAAACGTAATTAGATTATAATCAAAATATGATAAGTAGTAATAAAATTGGGAAAAATGAGAAAAAAAATAAAAATGCATAAGAGATTTTAAAGAATTCTTGTAATAGAAAGGATTTTTTTCTTTCTTGAAAATGCCACTTTGCCCGGCATGGAGTGCAGCCTGGTCGTGATTGCAGTGCTTGGGAAGAAGGGAGTAGGTTCACCGCTAGCTCACTGCCCGGCAAGACCCTTTACTACCCCTAAGATAGATTGCATTAAGGAAATTTTTCGTAAAACTAAATTTCAGAGTATACTAATTGTATGGTACATGAGTGGATGACTCGGCAATCACATACTGATTCCTGTGGTGGTTCTTCACAGCTTGCTGACTTCCGGGAAACCATTATGAAGATGCTGGGATTTAACAGGAAAACAGCAGACAAGGATGTCATTAATCAGCTGAAGCTTGTCATCCAAATTTATGAAATTTCTAAAAGATCAAAGATGGCTTCTCACTGTGGGCCTGGTCAGGCCGAGTGAGCAAGTTCTACTTCTTCATGCTGTTAAGAAGTTAGACAGCTGCTTCCTACGCACCCAGAACTTAGCTACACTGTGAATAAAATTGCAAAGTTTCAACGAAAGTTTCTCTCCTGTGCTTGGTTTTACCTCCACTTCAGGATGATCTTTCTGTTATTTCTGGCTTAGTCTGTGTTGTCACTTTAGATATATGACACTTATCTAATGGCTTAGTCTGTATTGTCACTTGAGATATATGACGCTTATCCAATTACTTTTACTGACTGCATTCAAGCAGGATATGAACCATAAACATATAATTAGCTGCAATATTTATAATTATAGTCAATAGCCCATGTCTTGAATGAGTGATTTATTGGATAAACAACCCTCCTTTGGCCTGGGGCCTGTCCCAGCCTTTTGGAGTTTGCAGCTGAGGTGGAACACACATTTGACAGAAGCCAAAAGACTGATCATCTCCAGCCTTGTAACTCTAACTGCACTGGGGGCTAGAAGCTGGTGGCTTCTGGAAACTTCACACTCTCTTATTCTGTGGCTGAAACCCGCTTGCTGCCTTCTTTTCTCTTTACCTTTCTGTATTTAATAAGCACTGGGGAAACTTAACACTTTGTGCTTAGATAAATGCTGGGGGATCTTAACTCTGTTGCTGTTCTGTGCATCAATAAGCACTAAAAACACTTGACTCTTTAAGACCTAACTAGACACCGGGAAACTGCAGAAAGGGCTTACTGCTAGTGCTCATCCTCTGGCAAGTCAGGCTCAGCCCGAAGCCTCTTGCTGTCCAAGTGAGAAGCTCAGAGCGCTTAACTCTTTTTGAACCACAGAGAAAAGAAAGGAGGGAAAAGAAGTCACTCACAAAGAACACACACACACACACACACACACACACACACACACACACACATTCTTTGCGTGAAGTAAAAAACAGCTTCCCCACCTTTCTTTCTTGCTTTCAGCCTTTTTATAGCGTTTTATACAAAAGGTTCTCTATGTAAGAAAGCATCACTTCATAGATGAAATGTTACATAAAAGGAGTTACAGAAAGGTATCAGTAACAAGTTCACAGCAGCGTTTCATTCCGTAAGCTCATAATTTCACAGCGACAGTTTTCACAGGGCCTTTTCATGCGCACACCTGTGGATTCATCCTTGAAACCGAATGTTTTTCCCTGAACACAAATCTGTTCCAAGCCTATATCTCTTTTAATGTAATTATGAAAGCTCATTGTATTTCATATTATGCAGCATTTACTGACTATGAGTGGGCACGTTCTATTCTTGATTCCAACTTTATTACAATCTTTCTAGCAAAACAACTAAAACCATTTTAAAATTTTCTTCCTAAATTATTTGAATCAAATCAGGAATTCTATGAAATCATTAATTCATCTAAACTATTAATTAATGAAAGTTCACCTTTCTGTTAGTCTGCAGGAGGTCAGGTCAATAGTGTGGGCTATTGCCCAGGAAGCCTTAGGCTATGGAATAGTGGCTGGAAAGTCATATCAGCTGCAAGAAGCAATCCTGGAATGAAGTCTCTTGGGGCCTTCAGAGCTCACCCGTCACAGACCATGCAAAGACAGTGGGCCACCCCCATGAAGGTCACCTGGTAGATGGCTCCTGACACCTTAGAAATGCAATAAAGTCGTACTGTGCTAATTCTATCTTCTTTTCTTTCCTTTTTTTTCTTTTCTTTTCTTTACTTTTCTTTTCTTTTTTGGTTTTTTCAAGACAGGGTTTCTCTGTGTAGCTCTGGCTGTCCTGGAACTCACTTTGTATACTAGGCTGACCTCGAACTCAGAAATCCACCTGCCTCTGCCTCCCAAGTGCTGGAATTAAAGGCGTGCGCCACCACCACCCGGCCTATTTTATTTTCTTAACTAGGCATATGGATATCAAATATGACCTGTCAGGTTGGAAGGTCACTGAAAATTCTTTTGAATAGAATGGACTGTATTGTAGTTATTGTCCTAGTATTTAATATTTATTTTAATTAAACTAAATTAAGTGTTTTAATTAATTAAATATTCAATATTTAATTAGGCTCACTTTCTACTTTATAATAACTTCATTTAAATTTCTGTTTTGGATTTGGGAGACAGGGTTTCTCTGTATAACCCTGACTGTCCTGGACCTCACTCTGTAGACCAGGCTGGCCTCGAACTCAGAAATCTGCCTGCCTCTGCCTCCCAGAGTGCTGGGATTACAGGTGTGTGCCACCACCGCCCTGTCTAAATTTGTGTTTTGAGAGAGGGTCTTACTCTGTAGCCCAGGCTGGCTTCATTGCCTTTTCAATTTCTAGACTCTAGAAACTGATTTTAGAATCTAGACGTTTCTTCCTTTGTGTGTAGTGGTGTGTGTGTGTATGTGTGTGTGTGTGTGTGTGTGTGTGTGTGTGTGTGTGTGTATGTGAGTGTGTTTGAGACAGGAGCAGGCTAAGTAGCTTGCACTGGCCTCAAAGTCATGATCACACACCCTGAGTGCTAGAGTCATGGGCTGTACCACTATGCCTTTGTTGCATGTAGCTTTTGCTACCTGCTTTAACTCCAGGAATGGGCTGTGATACCAGCCCCCACCCAGAGAATATTGGATTAGTAGTTCACACACACACACACACACACACACACACACACACACACCAGTTAATCTTTTTTTTTTTTTTGTCTTTTTTTTTTATTTGATATAATTTATTTACATTTCAAATGATTTCCCCTTTTCTAGCCCCCCCATTTTTTTTTGTCTTTTTTTTTATTTGATATAATTTAAAACATTTATTTATACAAGTACACAGTAGCTGTCTTCAGACACACCAGAAGAGGGCATCAGATTTCATTACGAATGGTTGTGAGCCACCATGTGGTTGCTGGGATTTGAACTCAGGATCTCTGGAAGAGCAGTCAGTGCTCTTAACCACTGAGCCATCTCTCCAGCCCCAGTTAATCTTAAAATGCCTTTCCTAACTCAATGACTGGGCACTGCTAAACCTCTCCTGCCGTCCCAGGCATAATTGGATAGAATGGCCACTGGCCACTCCAACTGAAAACTCAAATGGCTGGTTGGCTTTATCTCCTGCAGCTCCTCCTCCTCCTCTCTCCCAACTCTCTCAATTCTGCCTGCGTGAGAGGACACTTTTATAAGTGTTTTGCCCATGTGCATGTATGTGCATCATGTGCATGTAGTGTCTGTGGAGGTCAGAAGATATCAGATCCCCCGACAGTGGTGTCAGTAACGTTTATTTGTCTGAGTAATTGTTGTCTTAGAGGCTTACTGATGAATAAGCTCACCCTTTCTAGTTCTTTCTGAACTCTGGCTGGCTGGTTCACTTCCTCTCCAAGCTGCCTGATTCCACCTTGCTTTTCCCAGCTTCTCACTGAATTGCTCTGCTTGCAAAACTGCCTCTGAATGGAACTGAACTAGCTGGACTGAACTGCACTGAACTCGACTGAACTGGACTCACTGAGCTGCCCTGAACTCTGACTCACTCTGCACTGCTCTTAAGTTGCCTCTCTCTCCTGTCTGTCCCCCTGAGAGTTGGGTGTGTTCTATCTCTGACTTATCCTGTCAAGTCTTTCTCTTGTTCATCACTTTGTCTGACCTTCAATTAGATGTCACTTTCAAATAATGGCGGCTTCCTTCTAAAAACTAACTTTACTTTACTGTTTGGGGTTAAAGGAGTGTACAAGCATGTGTCTGTGTCCTAGCCAGACAGCACAGACCTAGAAGGTCTTTGGATATGATCTCTTGCCAGAGCAGACATGTTGCTGGATTAAAATTCCTCTACATACTGGTGTTACACATGATTATGGTACAGCTCTGGCTAGCCTGAAACTTGCTATATAAACTAGGCTGGATTCAAACACACAGAGATCTGCCTGCCTCTTCCTCCTGAGTGCTGGAATTAAAGACATGAGTCATCCCTCCCTTCCTTCCTTCCTTCCTTCCTTTTAAAATCCAGTCTTTGTCAAGCTACTATTTCTCTGGTTCTCTTATGTGCTTCTATTTCTCATGTCGGAGCTCTTGTCCTTACATTAGGCCACTTGGACATCTAGAATGATTTTACCATTTTTATTTTTAACTTTTCTTTCTTTTTTGGTTTTTTGAATTTGGTTTATTTGAGACAGGGTTTCTCTGTATAGACCTGGCTGTCCTGGCACTCACTCTGTAGACCCGGCTGGCATCAAACTCAGAAATCCACCTACCTCTGCCTCCCAGAGTGCTGGTATTACAGGAGTGTGCCACCACTGCCCAACTTAACTTTTCTATTTACAGTGCTGAAGATCAACCTAGGGCCCTCACACATGCTAGGCAAGGGCTCTACTTCTGAACTATCTTCCTAGGGCTGACTACCTTATTTAGGTTAACTAACCTTAAGGTTAGTCAACTAATAACTGTATCCTTTTTTTTTTCAATCATGTTCATTAGTTCTCATTCTTTTTTTTTTTTAGTCGATATATTTTTTATTCACATTTCAAATGATTTCCCCTTTTCTGGCCCCCCACTCCCCGAAAGTCACATAAGCCCCCTTCTCTCCTCCTGTTCTCCCATCTACCCCTTCCCACTTCCCTGTTCTGGTTTTGCCCTATACTGCTACACTGAGTCTTTCCAGAACCAGGGGCCACTCCTCCATTCTTCTTGTACCTCATTTGATGTGTGGATTATGTTTGGGTATTCCAATTTTCTAGGCTAATATCCATTTATTAGTGAGCGCATACCATGATTGATCTTTTGAGACTGGGTTACCTCACTTAGTATGATGTTCTCCAGCTCCATCCATTTGTCTAAGAATTTCATGAATTCACTGTTTCTAATGGCTGAATCTTTTTTTTTTTTAATATTTATTTATTACTATATGTAAGTACACTGTAGCTGTTTTCAGACACACCAGAAGAGGGCATCAGATCTCATTAAGGATGGTTGTGAGCCACCATGTGGTGGCTGGAATTTGAACTCAGGACCTTTGGAAGAGCAGTCAGTGCTCTTACCTGCTGAGCCATCTCACCAGCCCCCAACTGTATCCTTTTCTGACTTTGAACTTAATACAGTCAGGTTCAGTGACTGAACATTTTGAAGCCATTATTTAGCATCCACTAAAATCGAACACATGTATGCTTTATGAGCAGGTAATTCCACACCTACACACATAACAGGTGTGTATACATATTCTAAAAAAGATATTTACTAGACTTTATATGGCTGTGTTCATAAGTGTACCGAAGTGTATATTATCCAAATGACCAACCATAGCCTAAGTATTGCAATCAGATCCATCGGTTCAGATCTCCTTTTAGGCTGAATAGGGTGGTGGTAACTAGAATGCTGAATTTTCTTAGCCGCCAAACCAGTGGCTCGAGGACTGGAAGTAGAGAGGCAGAGAACACGGATTTGAGGAAGTGGGTCTCCTTAAGAGAGGTAGGAAGACAGTGAGAGACGCAATATGGCTGTGTTTAGTTCTCGCTGAATGAACAGCTTGGTTCAAGGCTGGAGCTGCTTAGAATCTTAACACTATCTCAGGATTAGACAATAAATGTAGACAATAAATGTGGCTTGGATCTCTGAATTCTAATGATAGGGTTGTGGGCAGCTTCAACCGCTATGACAAAACACTTTCTGTAATTACAGGAGCTTTGTGGTACCAGAAGCACGTGAGCTGGAGGGCACAGCTCTGAGACATACTGTATTCTGCCTCTGTTCTTTGAAGGCCTGGGGTTTTCCAAAATTCTCCTCTTTCCTTGTACAGCCCTCACCTCTAAGTGTTCCCTTCCACAGGGAGGGACCCTACCCAGTGTTCTTGCCTGCGGTTCAGAATACCCAAACGACCATCTAGGCCAGGGCCACCTTTCTCCTCAGAATTTGCTTTCGGGGTGCTATAAAACTTGAGGTCCCGGAGATTCCAACAGTTCAGCAAAGCCGGTTTTATGCCACTTGAACCCGCGCAGGCCATGCTGCGCTTGTGTACAACGTAGAAGGCGTGGCGTTGGATCCAGAACGTGCCTGGATTCCAGCTAATCAGGGTGCAGGGGTGGTGCCAAGGCTCTGCTGGGGCGGGGTGTTGGGTGGGGCAGAGTTAGGTGGGGCAGAGTTGCCTAAGGGTCGTTGTTGCAGCCGACAGGTGGCTTCCCTGGCTTGATTCCTGCGGCTTCGCATTGTCTATCAGTTCAGCCAGACTGGGGTCTGTCTCTAAATGCGAAGAGCCTGGGAAGTTTTCCAGAACTTTGCAGTGCTGGCAACAACTCTGCACATGCTCCGCGTGCAAGGTTCCTCTAAGCTGTACCTGTACTCAGCTCTGCAAATATTTAAAACGCACAGCTCTAACGCTTTCACAGTTTCTCACAAAATTCAATTAATGATAGCTTACCAAAATATATTCCATATTTACCTGAATAGTCTTTTTTTTCCCTATAGTCCTGGAGATGGAATCTAAAGTCTTGCACCTTAGGCGAGTCCTGTGCTGCTGGCTCATATTCTCATCCTCTGGTCTCTTTCCCCTTCCTTCCTTTCTTTGTTTAGTTGTTGGTTTTGAGATAGTGTCTCACAACAACGCAGTCCTGGCTACTCACTAGGTAGACCAAGCTTGCTCTAAATTCACAGAGATTGTTTGCCTTTCAAGTGCTGGTATTAAAGGCTGTGTCACCATGCCCAGTTTATTATTGTTTAAAAAATATTTTTATTTTATGTGTATTTGTGAGTGTGTATATATTTGTGAGTGTTCCATGTGTGTTCCTGGTGCCTATGGAGCCCAGGGAGTGGTGAGCCACCTGGACCCGGACTTCCAGGCAATTGGGAACTGCTATGTGGGAACTGGGAACTGAACCCTTGTCTGCAGGAGCAGCCAGTACACATAACCTCCCGGCCATCTCTCCAGACCTCCTCCTTTTCTTTTTAGAGACAAATAAAACAGCTAGTCATAATTGTGCAGATCTTTAATTCCAGCACTTGGTAGGCACTCCTTGCTGAGTTCAAGGTCAGCCTGGTCTACAGAACAAGTTTTAGGATAGCCAGGAAAGGCTATCCTAGTGCTAGGATAGCACTTAGAAAAGTGCCCCCATTACCCCTATCTCAAACAAAACAACAATAAAGATTTCTTTTTTTAAAAAAGATATTTCTTTAGTTTGTGTGTGTGTGTGTGTGTGTGTGTGTGTGTGTACAAATGCAAGTGCTAAGAACATGTGAAAGCCAGAGGACAATTTGCTGAAGTCATTTCTCTTACTCCACTACGTGAATTGTGTGTGTGTGTGTGTGTGTGTGTGTGTGTGTGTGAGAGAGAGAGAGAGAGAGAGAGAGAGAGAGAGAATATGAATATGCTTTCTCGGCAGTTATAATGTAATAATGTTCTTCACCTACTCAGCCACTGGTCCCTCCTACCACATTTTAATATAATTTTAATTAGTATCACTTACCAAACCCTAAGCTGATGGCTTTCAGTAGTTATTTTGAAATCAACCAGCAAGTTAATATTCCTTCTCAGTAACTTAGTATCCTTATACCCTCCAAACACATCTGTTAGTAGAGATGATTTTAGAGAGCCATGAGCAAAAATCTAATTCAGAAAAAGAGAAGGGTCTTTGTTTGCAGGGTAGGGCACATGCGGAATTTCCAGGAGAATGACCAGAAACACTGGAATAGGAATGGGCCAGACAGATTGGCTTAAATATTTTATATGAACTGTCCATGAAAATGTGGATTAGTGGGCTGTAGAGATGGCTCAGCAGTTAAGAGCGCTGACTGCTCTTCCAGAGGTTCTGAGTTCAATTCCCAGCAAGCACATGGTGGCTCACAACCATCTGTACGCCCTCTTATGGAGTGTCTGAAAACAGCTACAGTGCACTCACATATGTGAAATAAACAAATCCTTTTTTAAAAAAAAGAAAAAAAAAAGACAATGTGAGATTATCATGCCACTGTTGTGTGTACTGCAGACTTAAAGGACAGGGTAAGAGGAAGGTTAAAGGGTCTTGCTGTGTCTGGCTCTGCCGAGATCAATGGAGGCACTAGATGTGAGCGTTCCCTGGAATCCCTTGGAAAAGAAAAGACGGTGCTCTCCATTTTACCTTTTGGAACAGGTGATTTATAGTAGGTGTGAACTGTCACTCCCATACGTGTGCGCTGACTTTCCAGGAGGCACGGCCGACCAGCTCCTTACTGCCTTGGTGTTCCAGGGGATCCTCTGGGGCAGCTCTTCCGGCCGTGTAAAAGCATAGTAGGACTACTCCAACTGTCGTTTTTTATGCTGCAAGATTGTGTTGCTATTGTTGTTGTTTTGTTGTTTGAGACAGGGTCTCATTATGTAGCCTAGGGTGGCCTGGAATTGGCTATGTAGACCAACTGGCCTCAAACTCACAGAGATCCATCTACCTCTACCTCACCAGTTTTGTGTGTGTGTGTATCTTAAAATATTTATTCACTCTCTGTGTATATGTGTGTGCCTGAGTGTATGCATTTGCATGAAGTGCAGGCAATGCCAAAGGAAGTCAGAAGAGAGTATTGGATCCCTTGGAACTGGAGTGATATGTGGTTGCGAGCCACTATGTGGGTAGGGACCCAACATGGGCTCTCTGGAAGAGCAGTAAATTCTCTTAATGGCAGACACCATGCAGGAAGAGCTGGAGGGGGCAAGTGAGCTTCCTGGAGATGGCCCACCACTTTGCATGGCTGTGACTGGTGTACCTTGGAGGGGCACAGCCTCAGGGGCTTCGTCCCAGGATTGCTTTTTGCGCCTGCTGTGCATTCTTGTGTTCATTTGTCTTTGCTTTATTCCTCCAGTGGTGAGATCACAAGTCTTAGTGTCCATGGTAAGTAAAGTAAGGAGAAGTAAGGAGTGGGTAATTCTATTATGAGTGTAACAACAGAAAATGAATGATTAGCTAGAGTTCAAAAATAAGACATAAGACAAATGACCTGTTTATTGGTAAAAACTTTGTTAATCTATGACTTTAAAAACTATAGCTTTGAAATTACAATGAACATAAGAATAAATAGATGTAGCTTTGAACTTATAATGAATTTTTAAAGTAGAAGAGAGATAAAACTATTGCTTTTAGTGAGTTATTGAATAAAAATAGCTTAAACCACTGCTTTGGACTTGTAATGGATTTTTAGAATAAAAGATAGATAAAAAAATGTTTCATTAGAAGTTTTAATAGGGGCTGGAGAGATGGCTCAGCGGTTTAAGAGCACTGACTGCTCTTTCACAGGTCCTGAGTCCAATTCCCAGCAACCACATGGTGGCTCACAACCATCTGTAATAGAATCTGATGTCGTCTTCTGGTGTGTCTGAGGACAGCTATAGTGTACGGATGTATATTAAATAAATAAGTAACTTTTAAAAAGTTTTAATAGAAAAACATGGGCCGGGCCATGGTGGCGCACGCCTGTAATCCCAGCACTTGGGAGGCAGGGGCAGGCAGATTTCTGAGTTCCAGGCCAGCCTGGTCTACACAGTGAGTTCCAGGACAGCCAGGGCTACACAGAGAAACCCTGGCTTGAAAAACAAAACAAAACAAAAGGAAAAAAAAAAGAAAAAAGAAAAACATGTAATCAGTTCAAATCCCAGCAACCACAGGTGGCTCACAACCATCTGTAATGGGGTCTTATGCCCTCTTCTGGCGAATCTGAAGACAGCTACAGTGAACTCACACACAGAAAATAAATCTTTTTTAAAAAGATTTATTTATTTACTTACTATACTTAAGTACACTGTAGCTCGTGCCTGAGTGAGGCCACATTCAGAGTCATCATGGATGGGTTACCACAGTGACAGATTGGATACACCAAAGGCAGCAAGCAGAAGATGGACGGCAGGTCTTATGGCCACTGAGATCCAGATCAGTCAAAGTCAGAAGATCCTCACAGAGACAGCTGCGTTGGATGCAGCCTTTATTTCACTTTCTATTTTCTCTGCATTGACTTCCTGACCTACAACTAAACAAACGTCATCTCTCAGCTGACTGGGGGTTAATTTGCTCTACCTGCATAGAAATAGTCGGCAGGTCTTTTCTTCTTGTCTCTCTCTGCAGGGGGAAGTTTCTTTCTCTCTTTCGTTCTCCCTCCCTCACTCCCTCTTTACACATGGTGACTTCCTTGGTCTTGTCCTTGGGGCCAGTGAACTTGCCCACAGAGAGCAGCTTCCCAATAAACCTGTCTTAAATATAATCTAAATAAAGAAAGAAAAGAAAAGAAAAGAAAAGAAAAGGAGAGAAAAAAATAGTGGGCAGGCAAAGAGACCCTCTTTAAAGGCCATTTTCTGGTACCTTTCTGTTCTTCCAGTGTTTGTCAACTGCAGAGGTAGGAGGTGGACAGAAGTGGCAAGTGGCGCCCTCTAGTGTCAGGGCCCTCTAGGCTGGGTTTTTAGGATTCTTAGCTCTACAGGGTTTGAGATCTTCCTTCTCTGCAGCCCCCAGTATTGTAGCTCTCTGCCTGGCTCTGAGACTCTTTTGTGGCCCCCGAAAACTTGCTTTAATTGTCTACGCCTTCACGGCTGGCTGCCTACGCCTTTACAACTCGGCCATTGCTGGGACGACTTGAGTGCATTCTTTTTGATCTGCTCTTAGAGATTAATGAGAAAAGTCACTGATTTTAAAAATGTCAACAAGTCACACCAATCACAAAGTGATTTAAACCAATAGTTACTCGAAACGGGGCCTGGTGGCACACCCTGTGAGTCCGAGGCCAGCATGATCTACATTTCGAGTTCCAGGATAGCCAGAGCTTTTGTGTGAGAGCTTTTTTTTTTTTTTTTTAAGGAATCTAGACAATCATAATCCTAATCCTTCCTATCCGCTAGGGGGAGACACGAGCCTGCTGTGTAGAGCTTACGGAGGTTCTAAGAAAGAACCTAGTCAACTCTGCAGCAACTTTGTAGACTGTGAGGCCCGAATGAATGTCTGCAGGTGCTGAGGTCTCACATGGTAAAGAATATTAAATGCAGAAGGAGAACACACTTCAGCACTAGAGAGCGAGCATGCTAGGAAACTCCAGTTCCATAGCTCACCTGTGCTAGGAAATGGTCTCTCTCTCTCTCTCTCTCTCTCTCTCTCTCTCTCTCTCTCTCTCTCTCATTTAAAGAGTAACCTAAACAGGTTTTTAATGTTATTTTTATTGTATGTGTGTTTTATCTGCATGTATACCCGTGTACCACTTGCATGCCTCATGCCCATGGAAATCAGAAGTGGGCATTGGATCCCCAGGAATGGAAAGAAAGTTCGAGACCAGCGTTGGGCAGCTTAAAATAAAAGTAAGGCTTGGAGACAGTTCAGTGGGTAAGACTCTTAAGACTGCTTTACTTGCTTTGCAATCATAAGGACCTGAGTTTGAATCCCCAGCATCTACATGAAAAAGCTGGGCATGGTTGTGTGTGCCTGCAATCCCAGCATCAGGAGGCAGATTCCGAGTGGCTGGCCAGCCGCTAGACTACACAGTGAGCTTCTGCCTCAGTGGGAGACCCTGACTCGAGTGACAGAGGAAGGCAGGTGACATTCTGCTTAAGCTCTGATGCTAATGCACAGGTATGTGTACCTGCAGTCTCGGGTGCATAACAAGCACACACACATACACACACACACCACACACACATACACACACACACACATAACACACACACCACACACACACACACACACCACACACACACCACACACCACACACACACACACACACACACCATACACCACATACACACCACACACACAAACACCACACACACACACACCACACACCACACACACACACACACCATACACCACACACACACCACACACACATACTACACACACACACACCACACACACACAGCACACACACATACACACCACACACACACACACCACACACACATACACACCACACACACACACACCACACACACATACACACCACACACACACCACACACACACATACCACACACACACACACCACACACACACACCACACACCACACACACACACACACACACACCATACACCACACACACACACCACACACACACACACACTATACACACACACCACACACACACCACACCACACACACACACACACACCATACCACACACACATACACACCACACACACACCACACCACACACACACACACCACACACACACACACACCACACCACACACACATATACACACCACACACACACACACACACCACACACACACACATCACACACACCACACACACATCACACACACACACATATACCACACACACACACACACCACACACACACACACCACACACACACACACACCACACACACATACATACTACACACACACATGCACACCACATACACATACACACACACCACACACACACACCACACTTTTTCTTAAGTTGCTTTTAATCGATATTTTATCACAGTAATATAAAGTAATCTAGGTTACATGGAAACAGGCTGGAGACAGAGCTTAGAGCTTAGTTGTAGAGTGCTCGGCTAGTGTGTGCAAAGTGCTGGGTTCCTTTCCAATTCTGCAAAACAAAGCGTTGTCAAAGCTTTGTCTGTCCCCCATTTCTCCTGGGAACTATCCTCTTGAATGATTCCCATTTTCCGGGGAAAGACGTAAGTGTCCGGGCACAGAGCTGGCGAGTGGCTGAGATGAAAACTCAGACCCTGGATTCTGCCCCTGCCGCGGGAGATTCTCATCTGTCTGCCCTGCTGTTCTTCTGTTGTCTGTCCTGCCCACAGAGATCTCTCCACAACCACAAGGTGAGGTTGGACTGCAGAGCGACTGGAGGTTTCTAGTCTTCAGACCCCATGATAGAAGATTCCAGAATACCAAAGAGAAAGAACGGCAAGTTCTCCCAGGGAAGGCGCCATGCCTGGTATCCTGGTCAGTTCTTTCACAACTTGACCCAAGTTAGAGTCACCTGGCAAGTGGACCCTCAGGTGAGAGAATCCCTTCGTCGTCTCGGCCTGCAGGCAAGTCTATAGCACATTTGCTTGGTTGATGATTGATGTGGGATGGCCCTGTTGGGGTCGTGCCACCCCTGAGCAGGCGGTCCTCGGTTGTGTGGGGAAGTAGGCTGATCAGGCTAACGTCAGCGTTCATCCATGACCTCCCTCTGCTTTGGTTCTGGCCTCTGCGTTTCTGCCTTGAGCCCCTGCTCTGACCTCCCTCCATGGTGGGCTGTAAGACGTAAGTTGGAATGAGCCCTTTGTTCCTCCAGTTTGATCAACACTCTTTCATAGCGATATAAAGCAATCTAGGATGGCCCGAGGATTCAGATGAGAGGCAACAGGAAATCAGCACCATGGGGGTTTGGGACTCAGTATGCACAGTCTCTGAGAGTTTCCGTGAATCTCTCTCTAATAGGAACTCAAAAACACAGGCATAACCCCTCACCCCTGAAAGCCCACAGAGTCCCGTCTCCAGCGTCTTCTCACCCACTTCTGTCAGCCCTGAGTGGGGCTCTTGGATTGTTTTTGTCTTCTTACATTTACTGTACAAAGCCTTGAGAAAGCAGCAACGCAGGGAGCCTGGGCTCTGGAGAGAAACAGGTCCAATTTGAACCCTTTGCTACTCACTGGCTGTGTGATTCTTGGTCTCTTCGTCTGTGAGCTGGTAACATAAGCAGTGCCCGCCTTGTCTGAGTGTGATGAGGATTCCTACTGTTTGGATCTTGAATGTTCTCCAATGGCCCAAGCTCAGGGGCTCAGCCCCACCCACTCCTGGCAGGCAGTGGAAGCTCTAGGAAGTGGGGCCTGTGGAAGCGAGGCCACTGGGGCTCCTGATGTGGACACTAGGACTTCAGCCTCTTCTCTTGCTTTCCTCTTCTGGCCATAAGGTGGCGAGCTTTACCTGCCTTTCCGCTGTCTTGCTATGAGACTAACAATGGAGCCGACCAACCAGAAACCAGAAACTCTGAAATCAGCAACCAAAGGAAACTCTTTTGGGTGTAGGATAGGGGAGAGGTAGATTCTTATTCTATAGATCAAGTTAGCCTTGAGTGCAGGATCCTCCTGCTGTGGCTTCCCAAGTGTTGGGACATACCAGTCCACTTACCTTTGAAGTTGATCTCAAGTATTTTTTGTTATAGGAACGCAAGCCACTAAGACCAAGATTGAGCAAAATGAAGCAGGTAAGGGACTGAATGGTGGTAGTGTCCTCTTCGCGTGAGAGCTAGCACCCTCATATTTCCTCATAGCTCAGACACTTAAGGTAATATGGTGTTCAGCATTAAGGGGGCATCCTTGAAGACACAAATGCACCAGGCAAATAGCATCCTCAAAGAAAAGTGTCTTATGAAAGAATAAATGGAATATTGACTGTCAGAGAACGTTTAAGATGAAAATAACTTAAGAAGCTGTCAAGGGTTTTCTCTCCTAAATTGTATTTTAGAGTGCGGTGGGCAAGGGAGACTACAGGCAGGAGGAGAGGAAAGGATGGGGCATGTGACAAGCTTGTGACACAGGAACTCTGCCAGTGGACATTTGAAGACCGCAGTGGCATCAGCATAATGAAGGAAGCTTCCTAAAGGAGGTGCACATAGGCCAACATCCACGCCAGACGTCCCTGGTCCTGCAGATGGCAATATATATATATATATGTGTGTATATATACATATGTATATATATGTATGTATGTATATATATATGTATGTATGTATATATATATTTTGTTTTTTTGGATTTGGTTTTTTCAAGACAGGGTTTCTCTGTGTAGCCCTGGCTGTCCTGGAACTCACTCTGTAGACCAGGCTGGCCTCGAACTCAGAAATCCGCCTGCCTCTGCCTCCCAAGTGCTGGGATTACAGGTGTGCACCACCACCGCAATCTTTTTTATCTTAGCATAATAATGTTATCTTTTACTTTTTATTCTTTTAAAAATTGACACACAGTTGGGACTGGAGGGATGATTCACTGGCTGCTCTTCCAGATGACCCAGGTTCGATTCCCAGCACCTACATGGTAGCTCCCAACTGCCTGTAATTCTAGTCCCAAGTGATCGGATACCCACTTCTGATCCCTGAATCCACCTGGCTTGCACATGCTGCACAGACATACATGCAGGCAAAACATGCATACACATAAAACATGATGCACAATTGTCCATCCATGGGGTACTGTGGACTATTTGAATACACGTGTATAATGTGGGATAATTAGGGTAACCTCATCAACAGTTATTATTTTCTTGTGTTAAGGGGATTTGGCATTTGGTCTTTAGCTTTTTTGGGGGGGGTCTCCATAGGAGGACAGGCAGCCCAGGCTGGTCTTAAGCTGCACATATCTTTAGCTCCTGATCCTCCTGCCTCTTTCTGTCACATGCATGGACCACACCTGGTCTCCCTACCTATTTTGAAATACACAGTACATTGCTGATAGTTACAGTTGCCCTACTGTGATAAAGAGTGATAACATTTCTCCTTTCTAACTATAATTTTTGTATCCTTTTGTAACCTCTGCAGATATGGATTTTTGTTTTCTGTTTTTTGATTTTTGGAGACAGGATTTCTCTATGTAGCTTAGAACTCACTCTGTAGACCAAACTGGCCTCAAACTCACTGAGCAGACCTAGATTTTTTTTTAAAAAATTATTCAATGTTTATTAATTTGATATGGGTTCAAAGACAATATAAGTCCTTTCCCTTGTATTTATTTATTATTAGTTGTGTGTGTGCATATGTGTGGATGCTTGTGTGTGTACAGGTGTGTAATGCATGTGTGTAGCAGGTGTGGAGTTCAAGAGGACAGCTTGTGGGAGCTGACTCTTTTCTTCTGCCTTTTTAAGTAGGTTCCAGGGACAGACCTTAGGCTATTGATGGTTAATTTGCCTTTACCCACTGAGCCATTTCTTGGATTCAATATGAGGCATTTCTAGTATTTTTCTCTAATGAGTGAAAAATTTAAAAATGTTAAACACAGGAGAAGTAGAAAAAAATGATCAATTAAAAAAAAGATTGAACTACAGAATCAGATGGTCTTATTAGAATATGTGGCCTCTTAAACCATGTCTGCCTATAGCCCTTCTCCTTCCTGACCTCATTTTTGGGGACTGTTACACTGTCTGGCCTGTTATTAATACTGTTTTATTCTAAGCCACAAGAGGTAAGGACACTGCATTTCCAGAATTGCATTTGAGTCATTTATGAAATTGTATCTTATAATTTGCCACCAGTTCTGGAGGCTCTTTATCATCTCCTTCTCAAATGGGCGTGCACAGTCACTCCAGGGCTAGTTTTCCTTCTAGGTCATGTGAGAACACTGCTTTGGAGCTGGGGGTGGCAGTCCTTCAGGCTGTCTGGTTTCAAACAGCCAGACTATTAGCAACTCAGGGTATTTGAAAGACTCAGGTGGAGGTCCAGTGTCAAGGAGTCTGCTTATTTACAGCTGTCAGTCAACGATTAGGACTGAGACATGTGTGGATGGCTTGTAGGGGGCTGCCTGCAGAAACTAGTCTGCCCAGGTGGTTCATTTAAACTGCCAGACAGAGGAATCTCATCTGGTGGCCTGGGGACATAGATATCAAATTAAGTCCCCATTGTTGCTGATGTCCTTGGCACCTGGAATGCCAATCAAATATACACATCAGTAAAGAGTTCAGTTATATAGTTATGCTCATAGTATTCAGGTCCAGAGAAGAACTTGATAGAATTTCAGATGGCGCTACCCAGTTCCACAGAACAGTCATACATCACCACCTTAGGTTATGTCATACAGAAGAAACGAAAAATCATATGCAATAGACACGAAGGCAGAAGGTTAGCAGGTATATGGATACACTTGAAGTGGAACATTTGTTTGGCCATATGCATGTAGGAACACCCCCACTCTGAGCCTCAGTTTCCCCATCAGTAGAAAGGGACAGACTCTTGGAATCTAGGAGGATCCAGAGCGGCAGGTGAGCAAAATTCTGCAAAGCTACTGTCTGGAAAGTACAGTAAAAAAAATTCTGCAAAGCTGGAAATATGTTCAATAAATATTACATTCCTTCTGTTCCCACAAAGACGAGTGCGCTACTCAAACTCAACTCCCAATGCTAAGTCACATTGTTACAACAGCACTGAGCCTTCCCAGCGAGAATCACCCCATGCCCTTAGAGAATTAAGAAACTCTTTAATAACAGCACGCACTGGTTCTGGCTAATGCACCATGATGAGCCATGAACAGAACGCCCCTCGGCATGTACAGTCTCTCAGCTTCAAGTCACACTTCAAGCAATTAAACATGTTTTGCAGAGACAGAGATTCCAAGGTTTGGCTCTTTGGGCAAATGGAGAGAGATTTGAAATAGAAAAATATTGTCATCGTTATCCTGGGACAGACCAGGACTGCTTTCCCTGGGCAGCTGTTAACCAGGGTCATCCTGTCTGCCTGGTAGAACTGGGCTCTTCCAGATAAGAGGCACGGGGTCAGCCAGGGTCGGCTTCTCAAAACTGCCCAGAGACAGCGCTCCTTTAACTAAACCTTATTTTTTGTGTAACGGAATGCTTTCTAAGCAAGTCTATTGGTAAGTCCTTTATAACACCAGCCTTTTTCCTCTGTTTCCTCCTTCAGCCATGTATAAAGTCCTTCCTTCCTCCCTCCTTCCTTCCTTCCTCCCTCCCTCCCTCCCTCCCTTTCTTCCTTCCTTCCTTCTTTCCTCACTCTCTCTCTTTCTTTCATTTTTCTTCCTTCCTTCCATCTGTCTGCCTTTCTTTCTTTTTTTGTTGTTCAAGATAGGGTTTCTCTGTGTAACAGCCCTGAGTGTCCTGGAACACACTTTGTAAACCATGCTGGCCTTGAACTCACAGAGATCCACCTGCCTCTGCCTCCCGTGTTCTGGGATCAAAGACATGTGCCCACGTTGGTCTGGGCAGTGGAGAGGACCCTGGCATGCCGCATTAGGCAATGCCATTGTCACTGATCATCACCAACGAAGGTGTTATTGCTCTGCAGTGACTAAACTCCACTAGTGTGGGTCCTGCCGCTTCAGATCCTCTTGAAGCAGAACAAGTTATAGCCACAGAATAAGGAGCAGTTCCGAGCCTGTGTTTAGAGCAGAAGAGAGCATCTCAGGTCCCAAATCCTTCAGCTACACTCAGAACAGAAAGACCAACAATCCAAAGGAATGCCTTAGCATGATTTCTGCCTAGAGGTTATTTTTTTAGGGTCCCTCCATCCTCTTTAATTTTTCTGTGTTGGCTTTTTCTCTCTTGCCTTAAACAGTCTTTTGTTGTTGTTGTTGTTTTACTTCTTTTATTATTTCTTACAGAAACGCTCCCCCTGTTCATTTTCCCCTACTCTTCCTCATCAACGCATTTGTAAATGCCTGAATGAGCAAAGTGGGCTTGTGGAGGATGCCAGAGACATGCCAGAGACACGCCAGAGACCCAGGACAGCAGTGCAGCCAGTGCCAAAGTTGAGCTGCACAGCGCAGCGAGGTGGGGTGCACGTGCAGCAGGGCCGATGTTTGTAGAGACAGGCCGGATGGAACCAGTGCTGCCTTTTGGAGTAGGCAGAGCACCTTCAGAGAAGAGGCAGGATAGGGCAGTGGCAAATCCACTTTTATGCCTCCTTGCAAAAAAATCCATCTGTTATACACAGGATTTTTTACTTTCTCCACTGTCGCCCATGTCACACTACAAGTTAATTTAGCTACGTCATGATCACCAGTGGATAGATAACAAATCCCATTGTTAGAAAGTGGTGTGTTTTCTGGGGATGCGGCTCAGTGGCAGAGCAGATGCGTAACAACGTCCAGGCCCCAGGCTCCCTCCTTAGCACCGAAAACAGCAGCAAAACCAAGCCAGTGAACTGATGTTGCTCCTCATACGTGACACAATTGAGTTTTGATGACCCAGTGCTTTGTCCCTGAAGGTTTACTGGTCAGGTGTTCAGTCTGTTATGGGGTGCTTAGAGGGGAGGAGACCTTTTCCTCTTACACCATGTGATTGCTTTGCTAGGCGGCTTGGGGATGACGTAGAGTCAAGCTCGTGACCCTGATTAGCAAAAGCATCATTGCTAGCACAGGGTGCAGGGTGCTTTAGGTCTAACCATTGTTATCCACTGTCTCAAGAGTCCCTTCAGTTGTGGTCATGGTTCAGGTAGACTGGAGGATGATTACCCTTCTTACTGTCACTCAAGCAGACAAAGCACCCATCTGGGTACCATTATCCTTCCTGATGGACAGGGTGAGTCAGAGAGGCAATTTCCTTTCCTCCGTTCATTCTCTTTGCTTCAGACGTTCTGCAGTGATGTGTCTTGTATAATAAGCAGTAAGCTGTGGGTGTTCGAGGGTCTTGGAAGAGAGAGCATGCTGCCCCTGTGAGCAGGGCACTTTCTGAGAAGCATGACACCCGGTGCAGGGCTCCACCCCTGGGGTTGATGGGGTGGCAGGACATGCTGAGAAGGGCTTCGTCTGTGGGGGACATCAGGGTCCTGCACGGAGCAAACCTTGAGTCCGCTTTATTGCTCATCCACTGTGCATGTATGGGGAGTTTTGTTGTTGTTACTGTTTTAATTTTATTTGTTTGTTTATTGTTTTTTTTTTTCTAGACAGGGTTTCTTTGTGTAGCCCTGGTTGTCCTGGAACTTGCTTCATAAACCAGGCTGGTCTCGAACTCGGAGATCCTCCTGCCTCTGCCTTCCGAGTGCCAGGATTAAAGGCGTGGGATATCACCACCTGGTTTTGGTAGATGTGGTTTAAACAGACACAGGAGTTTAGGCTATGTCCTAAGTTCAGACCTTCCCAGCTCACAGGCTTTGTGATCTTAGGAAAGTTACTTAATCTTTGTGGATATCCGTTTTCCCATTCATGAAACCAGAATAATTAATGATAGATTTGCTCTATAGGCAGGCATGACAATGGGATTACACAGTTGAATTTGGAAGCAACTTGGGCTACATAGTGAGCTCAAGGCTAGCCTATGCTATATAACAAGACTCTTCCAAAAAAATTTAAAAATAAAAATGAAGGAAAAGAAAGATGTATTTTATATAGCCATTGTGTATAAGCTAAAAAAGTGACACATATCCATGTGTTAGTTGGTTTTGTGTCAACTTGACACAAGCTGCTGTCACCCGAGAAGAGCTAACTTCAATTGAGAAAATACCTCCATAAGATTAGCTGGTGGCAAGCCTGTGGCTATTTTCTTGGTTAATGATTGATGGGGGAGGGCCCTGCCCACCCTTGTAGTTGATACTAGACCTGGGTACCAGGTCCTGGGTTGTAAGAGACAGCAGGTGGGGCAGGCTGGGAGGCGTGGCTGTAAGCAGCATCCCTGCATTGTCTGCCATCAGCTCCTGCCTCTTAGGCTCTGGGCGGACTCCCTTCATGATGGACTTCATCTATAATCTGAAATGAACCTTCTCCTCCCCGAGTTGCTTTTTTTTTCTTTTTTTGGTTTTTTTGGATTTGGTTTTTTTGAGACAGGGTTTCTCTGTGTAGCCCTGGCTGTCCTGGAACGCACTCTGTAGACCAGGCTGGCCTTAAGCTCAGAAATCCACCTGCTTCTGCCTCCCAAATGCTGGGATTAAAGGTGTGCACCACCACCGCCTGGCTTACCTTTTTTTTTTTCTTTTTTCTTTTTGGCCCCAAGTTGTTTTTGATCATGGGGTTTATCACAGCAATGGAAATCTAGCTCACACACACACACACACACACACACACACACAAACACACACATGCATGCATGCAAACACTTTGCACGAGCAGACTTGCACATGCACAGGAAAGTATCGTATAGTTAAATGTCCATAACTGGTCACTGTGTATAACAACCTCTGTTGCTACTGGGTTTCTTTTTTTATCTTGCAGCTTCACATAGTGGATGTAAGCTCTGTGAGCCTCTGTTCCTCGTCTGGAAGGTGGACCCACTGTCACCTGCCTCTCAGAACTGGTATAAGGACTAAATCGGATGCTGTGCAGTCTGGTTTGATAGAGATACTTGAGAGATGTCAGCTTTCTTTCCCTTGCACCATTTTTACCTGGCTCTTGGCTCTGGATTGAGATTCCTTCGCTGATGGGCCACTGTAGATGATTTATTTTTTAAAGGAAAAAGTGTATTAGCATATGCATATATAATGTATGCACACGCTATATGCATATATAATATATGCACACGCCTTGTGCTTTGTGTGGCAATCAGGGTAGCTTCAGGGGGCTGGTTCCCTCCTTCTCTCCTTCCATCTTTTTATTTTAGTTATCATTTATTTTTATTTAACCTTAGCTATTGTTTATTTTTATGTATACGGGTGTTTTGCCAGCAAGTATGTATGAACCATATATGTGCCTAGTCAGAAGAGAGTCACTTTGCTCCCCGGGGACTGGAGTTTCAGGCAACTGTGAGCCACCATGTGGGTGCTGGGTGCTGGGACTGAGCCCAGCTCTTACGTAAGTCCGTAAGTCCCTCCGCTTGGGTTCTGTGGCCTACCTCAGGCCTGTCAGGGCATGTATTTATTGGTTGAGCCACCCTGTCCTCCCTCCAGATGAATCTTGTTAATAAGCAGCATTAAATGAACTGATCTGTTTAAGATCTCTACTTCAACTTTTCTACCCAAGGCGGGAAAGGAGGAAGGACTGAGTGATACAGGACACACAGACACACAGGAAGGGGCACGGGGCCATGCAGACTGATGAACTCCAACCTCATCCTTGCTGTCCTCACAGAATGGTCAGTAGCCGTTCACTCTCCCGTCCACGCTGCCTTTCCTAACCCTCAGGGATGGGGATGTCTCACCTCACAAATGGAGAGAATACAGGACTTTTGGCTCAAATGAAACCTGTATGTGGGGTGACGGGGGGGGGGGGGGTAGTGAGACTCTTGGTATAACCTTTGCTCTTAGTCTGTTGAGTGTGTGCTTCTCCCTGTGTGGTGACGACCTGTGGCACTCATAAACCCCGGCCTCAGGAAGGTCCCTGAAGCCATTTTGGCTACACTCAAAATGTCGAGGTTGGCATTGTACACGTTTCCATCCAAATGCCCCCTGGGTTTTCTTCTGTTAGATTACCAACCACGGAGAATCATATTCCGGGTCTGAAGAGACCGCTCAGCTGTTAAGGTAGCTTGTTGCTCTTGCACAGAAGCTAAATTCTGTTCCCAGCACCCATGCCCAGGAGGGAATTCCGCACCTATAGTCTCCATGGGTGTCTGCCTGGAAAAGCCAGGCAGATTTTCTCCAGATGAATTCTAGTAGGCAAATGGGATCTTGGGCCTAACCCATTCTAACCAATTTCCCCCCTTTTAAAACAAACATACATACAAACAAACAAACAACCTCGTTTTCTCTCGCCATCTCCCAGCCGCTGATAGATGTGCGTTCAAGCCTCCACCTCCAGCCCATTGCTTTGCTGGGGCTCAAGCTAACACCCCCTGCAAAGGGATCTGGGACTTCGCTATGGCTTATGTCAGTGCTATTACCCGAACCCGGGACCTGCCATGCTTCTCAAGGAGAGTTGTCAGACTTAAGCATGTGATGACACGCACTTGGGTCAAAGTATGGGGACAGGATGAAGTGTGGTCCCTGGACGCACTCGGTCAAGTCCAGAATCCCTGGGGAACTGGTCAGAAATTCCCATTCCCCGGGCCCCATCCAGGTCCTCCATCGTCAGTCTCTTGGAAGCGGGGGCGGGGGGGGGTGTCCCTAGAGGATGACAGTGAAGTGGGTGGAAGTCGACAGCCAGTGGATCTGATTGCGAGGCGCGGGAGTGTCTTGAGATCTCAGGCTCCGGGTTTGTGGTCACGTGGGCTTCTCAGCTACCCTCCCACGCTCTTTTCTAGGTCTTTAAAAGAAAGACGCACTTACATCTGTTCGCCGTGGTCAGTCTTTGCAGCTTCTCCAGCTGCTGGCCTTTTTGAAACACACTCTCAGGTCCCCGCCTTCTCCGAGGCTTCTAGAATTAACCACCTCTAGAAACTTCCTGGGAGTAGAGGAGGTGGGGAGCCGGCCCGGAGGGAGGGAGCGGCTCGTGCTGCGGGCCACTGGCGCGCCTTGGCATCCGGGTCTGCCGAGGAGTCTGGCAGCCGCCGCTGCAGCGCTGAGCGACAACCAGTAGCTGAGTCCCGCTCTGGACCGAGGAAAGCACGTGTCTGCCTTTAGAGAATGCAAAAGAGAGAATGTTTACCTGCCAGGTAAGTGCTCCCTTTGCTTATATTGAGGCTTAATTGACTTTATGGGAAGCCAGCAGAGTTTAGAGCAATCTAGGGGCTGGGGCAGGGGGATGGATGCAACTGTCCTGAACACTACCTGAAACGGACATTTTATTGACTTTTGGGTTGGTTGTATGAATATAACTGTTCTTTTTAAAAGAAAATTCCTGTGATTTTCCTAGCAGTGGATAAGATGATGATGCTTCTTGCTGAGTATTGTGGACCAGGGAAGTTATGCCTATTCTTAGGCAGGTGATCATGGATTGAAAAAACAAAAAAACAAAAAACAAAACAACAACAACAAAAAAAACCCGAGTCCACTGGCAATCCTTAATCGTGTTAGAAATAGAGCTTAATTTCTTTTCCTGGATAGTCTGAGAAAGATTAAATCTGATTTCTCTTATATGCTAGAGAGGAATCTAACTGTTGCTTCTTCCCGATTACCTGTGGTGACTGTTTCATAGCTGAAGGAGAAAATTAGGTCAAGTGAATATTATTGGCTGTGTGTGTGTGTGTAAAACAAGACTGAGTTTGAGCGCTATTCAGAAAGCAAGCCTGATGATTTTACTTAGGATATAGAAGGCAGGTTTGTGTTTGGTACATAGTACCCGGTGGAAAGATTTTTATGTCAAGTGTTTTTGTGAGCATTCCACTTGAAATGTCATTGTTGCAGTAATGATCTGGTATGGACGATATATCCTCTTTTTCTGTGTAATGTTATTTAAAGAGTGAAAGGCAAGATTAGAAAGCAAATATATAATGACAACAAGAAGAGTAGCTTACTTTTTTTCCAGAGCTACAGCAGTAGCTACAGCAGGTGTTCTCAACCTGTGGGTCTCGATCCCCTCAGAACCCTTGACCTCCAAAAGCATTTACATTACGATTCATAACAATAGCAAAATTACAATTTTGAAGCAGCAACAAAAGTAATTTTGTGGTTGGAGGTCATTGTAACACGAGGGACTATATTAAAAGGATTGCCCCACTAGGAAGGCTGAGACCCACTGCTCTCCAGACATTGTATCTGAAGTAAAAGATGAGGGTTTATCAGTCAATGTTAAAGCAGAAACTTTAGAGTTCCATTTTATTTTCAATAGTTGTCTAGATGAATCTGAAATTCTTATATCAAGAACAGTTTTAAAGGCGACACTTTTAAGACTTGCCCAAGATATGTAAATGTTTGAAATCAACAAAAACTAAGTATAAGACAATTTCAAGGTAGGTCTGAGGAACCCAAATGGATCTAGTCAGATTTGACATTTCTCAGAATTTATTTTTAATATAGAAATGTGAAATAAACATATAAATATTCAAATCAACATATAAAACATATGAATAAGTACTTAATAGGCCTTATGTCCCCTTTAAAGACTAAAACACAGTAATTCTTATTAAGTGTGTTTCGAACAGGCAATAACTTAAAATATATTTCATTTTAAAATTTTAGTTGATGTTTTGAGTTATTTTTGGAAATGATTAGAAAGTGATTATAAAAATTCTGAGAAATAAATTCCAATCATTTCCAGGAAAGTTGTTCGATTATATATGCAAAGCCCTTGAAAATTGAACATTTGGTTATTAGACTTCATAACTGAGTGTTTAGTATGTTGTTATAGATAATTTGAAAAAGTTCTACTTATTGAACTTATAGTTGCATTTAAGCTTTTAAAAGAAATACCATCGAAGAGCCGTGTTAGAGAAGAATTAGCTTTTTCTCATTCCGGAAGATTTGTGTTAGGTTTTAAAGAGTTGCATGTAAGTCAAATATTGGTGGTCAGTTTTATGGTTGTTTTAGAGTAAGTTTTCCTTTTTCCTATCATGAAATTGATTGAGGGCCTTAATATTTTTCTTTGGAAAAGATACATGTGAAGGTAATAACTGCTAAACAGAAGTACACAGAGAGAATACTTGGGGCTTAAGAGGTATCGCTAAGGGTCTGAGATGTAGGTCGGTTGGTAGATATTCTGCCTAGCATGCACAAAGCCCTGGCCTCTATCCACAGCATCACATGAATCAAGCATGGTGGTGCTTGTCTAGAATCCTAGAACTCAAATTATGGAAGCAGGAGCAGGAGGATCAGGAGTTTAGGAACAACCTTGGCTACATAGCAATTTTTATGCTAGCCTGGACTGCATGAAACCTTGTCTTAGAAACGAAAGGAGCAAGAAAAGAAATGTATTTATACCTATTTTTCTGGGCCATGAAATTCTCTCTGATGTCTACGGGTGTGGGTTTTGTTTTGATTCATACATTAAAACAGGTTTGGGATGTCTGAATAGGAAGCTCTGCAGAGTGGGATGGACATCAGGAGGAATGGACGACCTCACAGGAGGTGGCATCTTCTCCGCACACAGAGCAGACAGGGTCCTAATGGTCCAGCCAGTCAGATTGCTTGAGTTGATGGATTTCTGTCAAATGAAAGCTTAAAAAAGGTAAAATTTAGAAGCAAAAGCCTTCACAATCAGAAAGCATTTTATTTTAAATTGTCCATCTTGAGAGGTGTGCCCAGTGGTGGTCAGTGTGCTGGCTTCAACCTCTTCACGGTGTGAGGAGACCTCTTGGGAGGTTTACACACACACACAGCCTCCTCTCTTCCCCAGAGCACTGGGAAACTGTGCATCCCCTACTTTCCCATTTCTACTGAAGACAGCAGGAAAGTCTGAGGAGTTCATGTGCCTTGTCTAAGACCTGGCTCTTAGTCACGGTGCAGCCAGGCTCCGATGTGCTCTGTGCACTGGGCCAGAATGCACGTGAATGTACGCTGGATGGTAACTGCCTATCCTACTAGACACGAAGGTTTGTCTACTCATTTCTGGATGTCATGTTATTTCCAGGGCCAACCTTTTTCTTCTCCATAAAGCCACTGTCAATATTTAGGGGTCTCAAAAAGTTATTTATGTTTTAGCTTAAGATCCAAAATATATTTTTCCTGACCAGTACCCCAGCCCACCATGCATAACCCCGTGTGTACAAAAACTTTTCTGAGGTTGTGACTTAGGAAGAAAAGATCTTTCATGGATGATCATGTTACCAATCATCCACGATGCCCCTGACAGACAGCTGAGACCTGAATCTGGATGTATCACGATATTCAGCCAGAGGGCAGCCTTAGTTCTAATAAGCACCAGTAGTGGTTCTCAACAATACTGAATGCACTGGGACTTGGTAGAAAACCTAGAGCGATACGCTAGCAGAAGAGATCTGTTTTCTAGGCAACATCATTGTAGCAGCTGATTGGTACCCTGAGTGATCTCAGCACTTGCCTTATCGTGTCGTGTACCTGACAGGGTCATTCGAACTGCTGACCCGAGGGTATGTGTTTCGGCTGCAGGTGATAAGGATTATGGAATCAGTTCTCTGCTGCTTTTAAATTTTGTGTTCATATCTTTCCATGTGACTGTTCCTTTTTTTTGTGTGTGTGTGTGTGTGTATATACACGCTTGCACACATATGTGTATGTGCATGTATGTGCAAGCCAGAGGACAACCTCAGGCACTGCTTTTTTTCAGGTACTGTCCATCTTGAAAAAAATATATTTATTAGTATTAAATATTTTATTTACTTATGTAGACAGATGTGTGTATGTGTGTGTATGCACATATGCATATGGTCCCTATGGAGGCCAGAGGAAGGTGTCAGATCCTCTGGAGCGGAAGTTGTAGGCAGTGGTGAGCCACTTGATGTGGATGCTGGGAGCAGAACTCGGGTCACCTGAAAGGGTAGCAAGTGCTCTTAACTGCTGAGCCGTCTGTCCAGGCCAACTTAATTTATTGTTATTGTTGTTGTTGTTGTTGTTGTGTATATCTATGTATGTATGTGTGATGTCTATCAGAGCATGCATATTGCATACCATAACTCTATACGTGCCTGTAAGTTAGAGGACAACTTTTCTCTCATTCTCCTGTGGATTCTGGTGATTAAACTCAGTCATCTTGTGAAGCAAGTGATTGGCTGACTTAATGACTGAGTTAGCTCCTCATCCCAGGAGGAGAACCCAACTGCTTCTTAAAAGGCCCGATGAAGGGGCTGGATAGCTCAGCCGTTAAAAGTCATTCCTGTTTTTTGAGAAGACCAGGGTTCAATTCCCAGCACCTACGTGGTAGCTCACCACCATTTGGGACTCCAACTCCAGGAGCTCATCTTTGGGTACCGGATACACACTCAGTGCACAGACAGCCACAGGCAAAACATTCATCCACAGAAAATAAGAATGAGTAAATCTTAAATAAGAAGCATGATAAGAAGAAAACACAGCAGAGGCTCAGCTGCTTGCTCCTGGAGGCTACAGACTGAGGTTCAGCGGAGACCACTGAGCTTCCCGATGCTGGAGTGCTAACAGCACTCCTTTTGGAGGTGAGGCGCTAAGGGCCTGTGGATTCAGTGAGACCTTCTTTGATCACAATGCTAAAACTTTATCTAACCATTTAATTTTTGTTCACTTGGTATTATCTTGAAGTCCTTTGCTCGAATTTGTTTGAAATGTCCTGTTCTCTTGGCTTCCCATTTCCTACATTTAATTAGTTTTCATATGACAATTCAGAGCGCCACATTTGTTCCTTGTGGAGGTTGACGCTTAGGAAGATGTGGTGGCGTCTTTCTGTTTTTCTTTTTGTTGGATGACTTTCTTTTTTTCAAGACAGAGACACAGTACATAGCTCTAGATGGCCTGGAACTCAGTCTGCAGAAGAAGCTGGTCCCAGAGGAGCAGCTGTAACTCACGCCTCTGCCGTTGCAGGGCCGGGAATGCAGGCGTGATCCACCATGCCTGGCTTACTTCAGGAATACTCTATGTGTGCTGTGAAGGGCTGCCATGTGGCTCAGTGTTCACACCTGGCATGCACACAACTCTGGGCTTGATCCACAGCACCACATGTGCTGGGTGTGGCTGTGTACGTCTGCAATTGCAGAGCTGGGGAGGTGGAAGAGTTCAAGGTTCTCATTAGTAATAGAGCAAGTTCAGTACCTGCCTGGGTTACATGACACACTGCCTCAACAAAACAGACAGACCAACAGAAGGTAGGACTGGAGAAGTGACTCAGTGACCCCACATGTGACCATGAGGACCAGAGTTCTAACCCCAGCAGTAGTGTAACAAGTTAGATATCCCTTGCTTGCAGTCTCAACTCCAGCAGGGATGGAGAGGAGATTCTGGAGTTTTTGGCTTACAATCTAGCAGAGAAAAACTTGAGATCTAGGTTCAGAAGGAGAAGGAGTGGGCAGGGAGTGGCAGAGAAGAACACCCTCTCTGGCCTGCATGTGTGTATACAGATGCATGTGCCTGCACACACACACACACACACACACAAACACACACACACACACAAATCTTTAAAGGGGAAGGTAGCATATATACCACAATGACTATACTTGTGCTTTTGGACATAGTTTTTACTTGTTAAATTGGACCTTCTATTTTGGCTTTTTATACTTTTTGTAATGTTTAAGAAATTTACATCTTAATACTACCTCCAAATTTTGTGTATAAATACAATTGCTATGCCTGCCAAGAGCTCTTGTATTTTGCTCTCAATTGATAGAAGGCGTGCTGTTTAAATTCTATTGTTAACGTTCCTTAAGTGTGTTTTGATTTAGGACTTGGCAGCATCAGACATGCTCAGATGACACACACAGGCAAACAGTGCACTGAAATGTGATGTCAGAGCCAAAATACTGGTGAGCCAGCACAGTGAGGGCTGGGGCTCGGGAGACTGCTCAGTGGTTAAGAGCACTTGATGCAGGCTGGAGAGATGGCTCAGCAGTTAAGAGCACTGACTACTCTTCCAAAGGACCTGAGTTCAAATCCCAGCACCCATGTGGTGGCTCACAACCATCTGTTACGAGATCTGACCTCCTCTTCTGGAATATCTGGAGACAGCTACAGTGTACTTACATATCATAAATAAACAAATTAAAAAAAACAGAGCACTTGATGCTTTTCCTCCTTATGATCCACCAAGTTTCCCTTACCTTTGAGTCTTTGGATTGTCTTTTCTGTTGGTATCGCAGTCTGGGTCAAACCAGGACATACAGTTATATGATACTTTTTTTTCTTTTTTTGGTTTTTTGGATTTGCTTTTTTCAAGACAGGGTTTCTCTGTATAGTCCTGGCTGTCCTGGAACTCACTCTGTAGGCCAGGCTGGCCTCGAACTCAGAAATCCGCCTGCCTCTGCCTCCCAGAGTGCTGGGATTACAGGCGTGCACCACCACTACCCAGCTTATATGATACTTTCAACAGGGGAAATTTAACGCAAAGAAATACTAACTATAAGAAGAGATAAGTATAAACTATGCAGAGATTCTTTTAGCTCCTCAGGGATGAGGGAAAATACCCAAGGAAGGATAACTCTGAAGGGTTTCGAACTCGCTAGGCAAGGTGAGGTTTGGCCATTAACTTGCAGTGATATCAGCTTGTTTTAGAGGAACTAGGGTTGGGTTGCTGATAAAGCAATAGGTTCCCTCTAAAATGCAGTTCAGTGGTTGGCTGCCAGAAACCAGGATGTGCAGACAAAGTGGGAACCTGGATTCTGTAGAGCAGCATGCCTTCGGAGCATGCACGACGCCAGGGTGAAGAGTCTTGTACAATGGATGACTCTGCAGTGTCCATCCTTTGGGCTGCAGTCTAGAGAGGTGCCCATGAAAAGGTCGTTGCCATGCAGAGTGAGTGCATTGTTGCACAGAGATTTCATTCTGGACCTTTGGCTGGGGCAAGCTCCACCCTGGATTCTTACCTGCAAACTGCCTGTCTCTACCAGAAGTCGGAGCAAACCTCTTTGTCTCATGACATCTCTCTTGTGCTCCCTACTGAGCTTAGTTTCTAGCTCAGTTTGGTCTTACAGGACTTCTGTTGTTTGTTTGTTTATTTATTTATTTATTTATTTAATAAATCCTATATTGATGTCTGCTTTTAAAGTTTAGAGGCAATAGATTGACAAAGTTACTGTGGTCAGACAGATGATTTATATGATAAATCTCTTATTTTTGTTATTGTCGATTTACCGTATATTTGAATATGTTAAAACTATAATAGCCTCACTCACCGACGTACCCCTTTTAGGCTTATTTTTCAGTAGCAGCTTACAGTTGACCTTACGTAGTTCTTTGGAAAAAAACATTTATGCATTCCTGTATTTTTAAATCTAAAATTAATTTTAAATTACTTAAATTTAAATTATTTAAATTAGATAAACTATTGTGGGTTAAAGTTCCCACAGTTGAAGCCTGGAGAGATGGCTCAGCAGTTAAAAGCACTGGCTTCTGCTCCAGACAGGCTGCATTCGATTTAATTCCAAGCACCCGCATGGTGGTTCACAGCCATTTGCAACTGCTGTTCAAGGGGCGCCTGACACCTCTGTAGGGTCCAGGCATACATGAGGCACACAGACATACAGCAGGCAAAACATCCATACATATAACATAAAATAACAACATCTTTAAAAACTTCTTGTAGTTGACATCAGCAGCCGCGGAGTGATGGAGAGTGAATGGTGAGTGTGTGGCTTTGTTGCTAGAATACTCCTCTAGCAAGCGGAGGATCCGAGTTTGATCCCTGTATTGTTCAAATTCAATGCGATGGCGAATTCATACAATCCCAGCACTTGAGAGGGAGATAGAGGCAGGAGGGTCAGAAAGCCAAGGTCATCTTTGGTTCCATAAGTAGTCTGAGGACAGCGTGGGATGCATAGACCCTGTCTCAGAAAAACAGTCAGTAATGGGAACTGCCCACTGCGTTTCCACCCTGTAGGTCATGTTTTCATACACATGTTCCCAGGGCACACTTGTAGTCCTCTACTAATATCTGTGTGAGCATCGTTATGGTAACACGGATTCTAGAATTAAAACAACAACAACTAAAAACAACCCTGTGTGTGAGAGAGGGAGACAGAGAGAGTGTGGGCACACGGGCGCTGTGGTGTGTGTGTGCCTCCGCAGACAACTTTCAGAGATTTTCTCTTTCCACTGTGGGTTTTGGAATTCACCCTCGTCACTGGGTTTAAGCAGCACTCTCATCCACTGAGCCCGTTTGCTGTCTGTTCTTTCTTTTCCTTTTTCCTCTTTTATTTTTTGAGATAAATCTCAAATATCTCACATATCCCATGCTGTTCTTGAACTCCTGACAAGAGGATGACCTTGGACTTCTGATCCTTCTGTCTCTATCTCCTGAATATTCTGTTTCCAAAGATATTGTCCCTGCAGTGGCTGGGGATCAAGCCAAGGCTTCCTGTGTGTGAGGCAAGTTCTCTATGAACTATGCTAATGGCCAGCCTGCCTCTCTCTCGTCCCTTCTCTCTTCCCTTTTCTCTCTCTCCCTCTCTCTTTGTCTCTCTCCTTCCTTCCTTCTTTTGTTCCCTTTCCCTCCCTCCCTTCTTTCTCCCTCCCTCCTTTCTTTCTCTCTCCCTCCCTCCCTCCCTCCCTCCCTACTTCCCTCCTTTCCTCCCTCCTTCCCTCCCTCCCTCTCTCCTTTCCTTTCTCCCTCCTTCCCTCCCTTCTTCCTTCCTTCCTTTCCTTCCTCCCTCCCTCCCTCCCTCCCTCCCTCTCTCCCTCCCTTCCTTCTTTTTTCTGAGACTGTTTCACTCTGTAGCCCAAGCAGGCCAGGAACTAGAAATCCCCCTGCCTCAGTCTCCTTGAGAGCCAGGATTGTATGTAAGCACCATTTCCCCTAGCTGACATGAACACTTCTTCCTCTGGACTAACTGTCCATCGTCTGCTTTCCGCTGCAGGAGTCCCACCAGCCCGTGAGGCTCTGAGAACGTCTTGTCTATCTGTGCCTCTTCTCACAAGGATTTTTCTCAGCTGTGACCTGCGCAAGACATGGAGATCAAAAACTCACCGTCAAGCCTTACTTCCCCTGCTTCCTATAACTGTAACCAGTCCATCCTTCCCCTGGAGCATGGCCCCATCTATATCCCTTCCTCCTACGTAGAGAGCCGCCATGAATACTCAGCTATGACATTCTATAGTCCTGCTGTGATGAACTACACTGTTCCCGGCAGCACCAGTAACCTGGATGGTGGGCCTGTTCGCCAGACTGCAAGCCCAAATGTGCTATGGCCAACTCCTGGACACCTCTCTCCTTTAGCCGCCCACTGTCAATCATCGCTTCTCTATGCGGAACCTCAAAAGAGTCCTTGGTGTGAAGCAAGATCACTAGAACACACCTTACCTGTAAACAGGTAAAGTCCTGTAAATCATGGGTGGTAGCATGACCCTCTGTACAGGTTAGTATGGAGAAAGATGTTAGAAAAGGTCTTCACCTTGCCACCTACATTCTGAAGATACCTGAGCCATGTTGTTCTGTCCTGCTCTTATATTCTAGTTCTTAAAAAGTTGTGCAATGGATGGATATTATGGAGAGAGTTCATCATAATGGATAGTCTCTCTATGCAGGAAACATCGAATGTACATCAGTTTGGTTTGGGTGAAGGTGTTGGGTTTTAAATATTTTTGTTTTGTTTTGTTTTGTCTTTTGCTAGAGTCTTAGTGTAAAATGACAGGTTACTTACTGTTGATGACAAATTGTCTCCAGGATGAAAGTAGCCATGGTAACCCTACAATGTCCATGAAGTAGTCACGCAAAGCCAGGAGAGGTAATGGACACAGGCTTTCGTGAGGGGCTGAGGTGGTGCTCTGTAAGGCTGTGAGAGACTAATGTCAGATTCTACTGAAGATGTCTGAAGTTAAAACCAATTGAACTCTGGACACGTGGCAGCATGATGGATGGCTTTAGTCTAATTTGTAGGATTTTTCGACCCTAACAAGGACTGTGGAGGGAGAGGAGAGCATATGGAAGCGATAGGGAGAAACAGATTTCTAGAAGAGATCACCAAGTTAGGGCACACTGACTCTTAAATGCATTACTTGTAGGGGATGATGATGCACACCTTTGATCCCAGCACTTGGGAGGCAGGTCTAGCCTCGACTACACAGTGAGTTCCAGGACAGCCAGGGTTACACAGACAGACCCTGTTTCCAAAGAGGAAACAAAACAAAAAAGCAATCATCATAACAATATTTATATAATAATTTACCATAATAATATTATACTAATATTTCAAATATTGGTATAAAACTTAGAGGAGACAGGAGCTGGAAGGCCCATCTCGGTGCTAGAGGCATGTTTTACATCCTTGAGGCTCTGGGTCTAACCTGCTGCACCCCCAAACCCAGTAGCTCTGAGCCCCAAACCAAACCTAACCAAAACAACCTTTAAGGAAATACACAACAAATTTAAGAAAATACACAACAAATTTATTTTTTCTTCTTACTCTTTTTATTTATTGGTAAGATAAAGAAACGAATATAAAAACTGTGGGTCGTGTCTTGAGATGAGTGCTTTTAACTTACCTCTCTTTAAAGGGTGAAATTTGTTTTCATCATTTCTAAACTAGCAATAGCTCTACTATCTCTCTCTCCAAAAGAAACGAGTCCTGTTAAAATCAGCCCCTGGGCGGAGTGTGCAGAGCTGCTCCTCTGCTGGGCAATTCTTCCTTAGAGCTACTGATCCCAGCCCAGCCCTGAGCTGCCTGCTTCGTAGCCTTCTGAGGACTGGTCCTCACCATGTAGGCACTCAGATGTTAGTCACACACACACATACACACACACACACACACACACACACACACACACACACACACGCACACGCACACGCACACGCACGCGCACGCGCACGCACACGCACACACACACACACACCACTCTCGCACTGAAGCTCCCTGTGATCTGATATCAGGTTTCCTGGAACATATTTATCCCTAGCCCTGGAAGGCAAAGAGTTTAAATTTGACAAAGTTCATGCTATTTTGTTTTCCGGCAAAGCGCTTCCCCTCTCTTTTGTGTCCCTTGGCAATGGCCGTATTCTCTGCTCCCCCCAGAGAGACACTGAAGAGGAGGCTCAGCGGGAGCAGTTGTGCCAGCCCTGGTACCAGTCCAAGCGCAAAGAGGGATGCTCACTTCTGCGCCGTCTGCAGCGATTACGCATCTGGGTATCATTACGGTGTCTGGTCCTGCGAAGGATGTAAGGCCTTTTTTAAAAGAAGCATTCAAGGTACAAGACTATGATCAATCATTTCTTTAGTATTCACACTTTGGCTTGCAAGCAGCTTTGCAGAGATGACCTGATATAAATGTCACCGTTGGCCTGGCTGGTCCCCTTCATAAATGTGAGCCGCTTAGATGAATGTGTGTTTGGGAGTGGGTTGACTAGGGGTGTATGGGTGCTTGGACTGTATGTTTCTACCCCAGAACCCCAAGACTATAGGGGTCAGTTTGCCCCTACATTACATAATTAGGGAAGGGAGATGTTTAGAAAAGGAGAGAAGATATCTAGTTACAACCTTGTAAAGATACTGTTAGAAAAAAAAATCTGTGCTCATCAGGAGCTCCAAAGAGAGAGAGAGAGAGAGAGAGAGAGAGAGAGAGAGAGAGAGAGAGAGAGAGAGAGGGAGAGGGAGAGGGAGAGAGAGAGAGAGAGAGAGAGAGAGAGAGAGAGAGAGCGTGTGTTTGTCTGTCTGTATGTCTGTTCATTTCATCCTAGGTTTAATATAGTGTATGCTTATGTCATGATGGTGGGCTGGCTCCTGAGGGGAAGACAATAATTATAATTTATGGAAATGGTCGGGAAGCAGGAATGAACTGTAGCAGACTTTGAGAAGTACGCCGTCCTTAGACTCATGGGTTGCCATCTCCTAGGTTTTAGTCTGATATCAGACTGTCTCCTTGACCTTCCCTGGAGTCTTTGATGGTAGACACTTGGTGTGTGCTTGTTCATGATGTGTTTGCTGTTCATGTGTGTGTGTGCGCGCGTGCACACGCGTGTACATGTGTATGTGCACTCAAGCGCCTATGTTGAGGGAGGGCATGAGTATGCTTTGGCATACGTGTGGAGATCAGAGGACAGTGTGCTGGAGTCAGGTCTTTCTTTCCACTTTGTGGATCTTGGGGCTTGAACTCGGGTCGCAATGCTTGGCAGGAGATACCTTTACCACAGAGCCTGTGTTTGGTTTTTAATTATATTTTTAATAAACTTCAACTGTGCGCACCTGGCTTCAAGGCTAGTCAGACGCTATTTTTGACATAATTTACAATAATGGAACATCTTCCTTCCTTCCTTCCTCTCTCCCTCCCTCCCTCTCCCTCCCTCCCTCTCCCTCTCTCTCTCTCTCTCTCTCTCTCTCTCTCTCTCTCTCTCTCTCTCTCTCTCTCTCTCTCTCTTTCTTTCTTTCTTTCTTTCTTTCTTTCTTTCTTTCTTTCTTTCTTTCTCTGTTTTTCAAGACAGGGTTTCTCTTTGTATCCTTGACTGTCCTGCAACTCATTCTGTAGACCAGGCTGGCCTCAAACTCTGAGATCTTCCTGCCTCTGCCTCCAGAAGGTGTATGTCACCAGGGCTAACTGCTTAGTTTTTAAAAATGGCCCCAGATAAGCCAGGATGTTATACTAGTAACTTTAGAGGTTGATTGCACTTAACTCTAACATACATTCATTTATTTGTTTGTTTGTTTGTGAAACAAAGTCCCATGTAGCCCAGGCTGGCCTGAACTCATTACATTAGCCAACGAAGATATTGAATGCATGGTTCCCCCCCCCCCCCCCAGTGATCATAGGCACCCCGTACTAAGTCCAGTTTGTTCGGCGCTGGAAGCTGAATCCAGGGCTTCTTCATGCATGTGAGGCAAGTTCTCTACCAACTGGGCCGTGCCCCACTCACACTGTGCCTGTTGACCCTGACCATTTACCATTTTCATAGTTTCCCACTTTCCTTGCCAGCTTGGTCGGTAAAGCTGCCTGCCTGCTTGTCTGCTTGTGTCTTAGTGCAGTAGGACCGTGTGGTGCTGGGTAGCCCATCAGGACCAGACTTGCTGACCTCACCACAGAGTGAGGCGCCATCAGACCAAACGCTATAGTTTCTCTCCTGGGCTGGGGATCATAGAGAAGGGATTAAGGAGGGAGGTTGCTTCCCACTTCTGTTCTAGATTAGGGCGTGGCTTATTTTAAAAGCTTATTCTTTTAATTTTATCTCCTTTTGAAATTCTTTCAACAGATATTAGTGGAACTGTGTATTAGGAAGACAATGCAGTGTGTTCTATTTTGCTCATTGTTGGTGCAAAACAGCTTCTTGAATGATGAATTTGTAAAAAGCACTGGGCTCATGCTATGTGTAGAGATTCATATTCTGTATGTGTGTGTGAATGTGTGTGCAGGCACACATGGGAGTGTGTGCATTTGTGTATATGTGTGACTGTGTGTACATGCCCCTTTAGAAGCTAGAGGTCGCCATTCGGTACCGTTCTCTCTCTCTCTCTCTCTCTCTCTCTCTCTCTCTCTCTCTCTCTCTTTCTGTCTCTCATTATTATTTTCTACATTCTTTGTTTACATTCCAAATGATTTTCCCTTTCCCAGTTCCCCCCTCCCCATAAGTCCCATAAGCCCTCTTCCCTCTGCCCGTTCCCCAATCAATCCCCTCCCACTTCTCTGTCCTGGTAATCCCCTACATTGCTGCATCAAGCCTTTCCAGGACCAGGGCCCTCTCCTTCCTTCTTCTTGGGAATCATTTGATATGTGAATTGTGTCTTGGGTATTCAGATCTTCTAGGCTATTATCTAGGCTTATCAGTGACTGCATTCCATGTGTGTTCTTTTGTGACTGGGTTACCTCACTTAGGATGATATTTTCCAGTTCCAACCATTTGCCTAAGAATTTCATTGTTTTTAATTGCTGAGTAGTATTCCATTGTGTAAATATACCACATTTTCTGTAAGTGATTCTGACTCTAAAAACAAGGTGAAGAGCAGTTGAGAAAACTATCCTTGTTTTTAGAATCAGAGTCGCTTACTGAACCAGTTGCCACCCAGACAGCTCCAAGAGTCCCCCTTGCATCCACTGCTGGAGTTGCAGAGGTGATCCTAGCTCTTACATTGGTGCCAGGGATCAAACGTGGGCCTTTCGTGCTGTGTAACTAAGCCACCGTAAGCTTGTCCTTATACTTCACCAACCGAGCTATCTCTCCAGCCCTGGTGTTCTTTCTCACATGATGGGTTGGCAGGCATTTCCTGTAGTTGAAGGTCTAAGAGCCTTTCTCACAGTCCTTAACATTCATCCTTATAGATTAATTGCTTTGTCTTTAGTGTTGAAGATATTATCGGTTATTTTAATTGTTTCCAATAATGCTATGATTTATATTTGTTTATAAAACATTGGGAAGACGTTTTCCTCTGGATGTAGTCTCCAAATGGTAAGGTCTAAATGTCATGTTAGTGTTTGAAGTTTCCACCCACCATCTCCACTCCTTTTCCATTTTTGGTGAGCATCTCCTAGAGCCCAAGCTGCCTCTAACTTTGTAGCCGGCCTTGAACTCCTGAACCTTCTGTTTCCATCTCCCAAGTGCCTAGACTACATATGTAAGCCAAAATAATTGCCTCAATGTTTAAAATTCTTGGCAGGTTTCTTCCGATTATTTTTCAGAAAGGCCCAGAAATGATCTTCTCCATCAGTGAGCTGTGAATGAGTTTTCTTGTTGTTTGTTTTGCTCTGAGGCAGGGTCTCCTGGAGCCCAGGCTGCCTTTGAACACATGACCTTGAACTTCAGATCCTCCAGTGACCACTTCTGTGGTTATAAGAGTGGGATATCATGTCTAGATGTATGTGGACAGAAGCCAGGGCTTTGTATGCTAGGCAGGGACTCTAACAAATGAGTCACACCCCCAGTTCCCTGAAGGTTTTGTTTTGTTTTTTACCAAAGTATTGATAGCGTTGAGACTATCTTTTTATTTTTATTTTTTGTACCTTGCAAAGCTGTTTAACTTGACCTTGAACTGACTCCATAGCTTCAAACTCTTCCAGCCTCTAGTTCCCAAGTGGGCATGCAGACATATCTAATCATGACATGGTTAAAGCCTATCAACTTTGCAAACATAACTTTTAAACTTAGGTCTTTTGACATTGGGAAACTATATCTATCAACTTGTACTTAATTTGTAATGGTTGACTTTTACATGCTATTATATAACTGAAAAAGAAACATTTTGGTATATAGAATAGCCTAAGAATCAATGTGTTTGATTCTAATTTATCTCTAAATTAGATTTTTTCATATATTTTACTGATTAAAACCTTTCTTTTTTTTCTCACTGATTTAAAATATGGGAGCTGGGCTGCGGATAGAGCTCAGCTACAAAGAGAGTCCCAGGCTAGCCCGAGCTTTAGCACACAGCCTGGTTTCCAGGAAGAAAAGAGTGTAGGATTTTGGTTTGAAGTATAACTTATATACAGTAAGATCGCCCTATTTAAATCATTTATGCTTCTAAGTCTTTGAAAACATGTCTTGTAAGCAGCAACATAATAAAGATGTGAATGTTACCAATGGAAAGTTCCATCCTGTTTGTGTCCCATGGGATCCCAGGCTGGGGACAGCTCAGTTGGTAGTGTCTGTCTAGTATGCACGAAGTCCTGGAGGGATGTATGCTCTTTAGATGGCTGCCTAGTCTCTGGGAGCTTCCAGCGTTCCAGCTTAGTGACACTGTTGGCCTTCCAATGGGGTTGTATCCCCTTCAGTTCTTTCGCTCATATTGAACCTTCTGATCTTTTTTAAGGTAAAAATATCTTCTTATTTTTTTATTGTTTTTGAGATTATAATTACATCATTTCCCTTTCCCTTTCCTCCCATCAACTCCTTCCATGCACCTCTTGTTCTCATTCAAATTCATAGCCTTTTTCTTTAATCATCGTTACATCTATATATAAGAGCACTGGCTGCTCTTTCAGAGGACCTGGGTTCAATTCCTAGCACCCACATGGCAGCTCACAACTGTCTGCAACTTCATTTCCAGGGCATCTGATACCTTCTTCTTGCCTCTATGGGCAATGGAACACATGTAGTGCATACACATACTTGTAGACATTCATAGAAACACATAAATTCTATCTATCTATCTATCTATCTATCTATCTATCTAGTGTGTGTGTGTGTGTGTGTGTGTAAATGATTTTTGAGATAGCTTTATGGCTTTGAACTCACAGAGATCCACCGCTGGGGTGCTGGGATTAAAGGTGTGCGCCACCATGCCTGGCCTATAAATAAAATGTTAACTTTATCACACAGATTAGAGAGAAATTTGAAATCACAGATGCATTCTTCCTGGCCTGCAGTGAAGCAGACATCACTGTGAACCAGGTGATGAACTGCAGACATATACAGGAACTCAGTGCAGTGTGCAGTCAACAGACAGCAAAAAAACGAACCCTACTCTACTACAACAAGGCACTAATGCTATCCGCAACCCAAAGAGTGAGGAAGACCTTGAACTATAATTAATTGAGTGAATAATTAGCTATATATTTTTAAGAAAGCCAGTGGATCTGAGCAGTGGTGTTGCATACCTTTAATTCCAGCACCCAGGAGACAGAGGCAGGTGGATCACTATGAGTTCAATGCCAGGCTGGTCTACAGAGCAAGTTTCAGGATAGCCAAGATTACACAGGTGTGTGTGTGTGTGTGTGTGTGTGTGTGTGTGTGTGAGAGAGAGAGAGAGAGAGAGAGAGAGAGAGAGAGAGAGAGAGAGAAAACCAATGAAAATATTGAGTTGTTTGCATTTTAGAGAGAGTCTCCCTGCTGTGTAGCCAGGCTGGTTTTGAAGTCCTTCTACTTCAGCCTAAGTGCTGGGATTACAGCTGTACTCTACCACATGATCCAAAGTATTTGTTCTTAATCAATTTTAAACTTAAAAACGAATTTTAATCTTACAGTATTTATGCATGATATAAAGAACATTTTACTCAGGACTGTTGGCAGAAGTGTTGCCAACATATTTTATCACCCAGAACTTTAATACGTGTTTTCTATGTCTCCAACATACTACCATCAAAGCTAGGAAGCCAGCACCAAGTGTTACCACCCAAAGGCTCAGACTTGAAGTCTCACATATGCCCTCTCTAGCACAAGGGTCAAGATCAAGAACTGACCGTGTGTTTGGGTGTTCTGACTGTAGTCTCTGTCCTCCAGAGTTTATGTTATTTCCATCATCACAGTACTTTGGAAGACTGAAGCCACCATCTTGCCTAGCCAACTCCCCTCCCCTTGGCTTTGTCTGATCTTCCTCCCAAGGACAGCCCAGTGATGCTGGTGTGGTCTTGTTAGCCCTTTCACAGGGTGTGATTTCAATTTGTTCTGTTACTAGTGGGTTCATTTCGATTACTTGATTAAGGAAGGCACTGGCTGCCAGGCATCTATTCTGCAAAATTACTCTTTCCCCCTTTTGTAAAGAATCTTTTGTTGGGAAACCTTTTGAGCCTAAGCAAATATCATATTCTTCGTTAAGTCAATGAATTAATTTGTATCAGTACGACTTTCTGCATTGGGCACTGTCATTAGTTTTGGAGGCTCACATTATCTGAGACCTAGCCAGGAGGAGTCTGTAAGCGGGCTCCTCTGCCTTTTCATTATCTTCCTCTAATTCTTTGGGGATTGCTTTTCTCCTTCCTGGCACAAAATGTTTCAGGTGCCTTCTGCATGTTACCCTCCCTAGTTCTGAAATAAGCTGTTTTGTCATGGAGCCCTCCTCTCCTTACTGGAAAATGCTAATAATAAAAGATAAAAGCACTTCTTTCTCAGTGCTCATGGAAAGTTCCTCAACCAGGTCCTCTGAAGGGACAGAGTTAGAGATTAGATTCATGTATATATCCACATATATGTATATGTATATATATATATATGTATATATATTCATTCATAGACATACATTCATCTATGTTCCCATGTCTCTCTATGTTGATATGTATATGCGAGGCCATATCAGAGATGCTGTGTGTGTGTGTTTTTTTTAATGAGTGTATGTGCACATGTGTGGAAGTCAGAGATCAGCATTAGATGTTGTCTTCTGTTGCTGTCCACCTTAGTTTTCGAGACAGTTTCTTCTGTGAACCTGGGGCTCCCTGATCAGTGAGACTGGCCAGCCAGTTTTTCGGTATCCACCTCCTTTAGCCCCACCCTCCCCCACTGTACTTTTTAAAGCTACATGCTACATGTATGTATGCTATAGAGTTGAAGTTAATTTTTAAATTATGCTTTTGCTTTGTGCTAACAAATATGTAGAAATCTGTGGATAAGATGAAGCGCTAAGATGCACCTAGCTTTTACCTTTCTTGCTATGATTTGATCTTGCTAGTGAGTCACGGTACATGCCGCTGCCCTGGTTAGCTTTTACCTGGGAATCACACGGGTCCTCATGCATGTGGAGAAAGAATTTATTCTCTGAGCTGAGTCATCACCCAGTCCCCAAGAAGCTTTCAGTTTTGCCCCAAACTCCAGGAAGATATCTTTTAAAAAAGTTTTTTTTAAATATTTTTATTGTATGTCAATGAGTGTTTTGTTTGCATGTATGTCTCTACATGATTCCCCAGAGGCCAGAATCAGGCATGGGATCCCCTGGGACCAGAATTACAGACAATTGTGGGCCTCCGTGTAAGTGATGGGAATTGAACCTGGAGCCTCTGGAAGAACAGTCAGTGCTTTTAACTGTTGAGCTATTTCTCCAGCTGAGAGGAGTTACCTTTTGCAATAAGAAATTAACTATAGACTGGGTGGTAACAACACATGCCTTTAATCCCAGCACTTGGGAGGCAGAGGCAGGTGCACTTTTGTGAGTTTGAGACCAGCCTGGTCTACAGAGCCACACAGAGAACCCCTGTCTTGAAAACCAACCAACCAACCAACCAACCAACCAACCAACCAACCAACCAACCAACCATCCAACCAACCAACCAACCAACCAAACAAACAAACACTATAGTTTGACTATAATAAAAAAAAAGTCTGAGAAGAGCTTGAAAAACATTGTATTTCACATACTTTTTAAAGCTAAATGATATATGTATGTATGTTACACAGGTGGAGTTAGTTTTTAAATGATCTTTTCAGTGTGTGTTTAACATATATGTAGATTTCTGTGGCTAATATAAAGGATGGGAAAGAAAATCATAGCCAGAGTTTAGGCAGCATTGAATCTGCCTCCCGGCGCCCCGTAACCAGGCTATGCAGTCAAAGCTCTGTTCCTCCCTCCAGAATCAAGCTGCTCCTAGATTTCTCCTTCCTTGCTGTGGCTTGACCACAAATGCACGAATCTGCTGTCATCGCACTTTTCCTGTCAATGGAATTTCATTTCTCTCTCTCCTCTCTCCTCTCTCTCTCTCCCCCTCTTTCTTTTCTTTCTGGAATATTCTTACTTAGCCCAGGCTAGCCACTAACTCTGTATGTAGCTGAGGATATGACGTTAAACTTGATTTTCCTGTCTATCTCTGAAGTACTGTATACAGTGATGTGCCGCCACGCCCAGTTTATGCAGCTGTGGGGGTTGGGCCCAAGGCCTCATGTATGCCAGGTGGGCACTTGTCCACCTCAATTATGCCATCAGCTTTAGAATTCTACTTTTCTATAAATTAGCCCATTTCTGATGCTTCCTTTGGCAATTCCTTCCTTCCTTCCTTCCTTCCTTCCTTCCTTCTTCCTCTTCCCTCCCTCCCTCTTTTCTTTCTTTCTTTCTTTCTTTCTTTCTTTCTTTCTTTCTTTCTTTCTTTCTTTCTTCTTTTTTATGGTTTGCTCATTTATGAATTTCACTCATGGTTAATATGAAAATCTGGCCATCACAGTCTGCACCTGAGAAGTGCAGACTATTTTGCTTATTACTGTAATGCAATTAAGAAATAAGGGCCCAGAACGATGACTTAGGACTCGGTAAGAGTGCACCCTGGTCTTCCGGAGGACCCAGGTTTGCTTCCCAATGTCTACGTCAGGCAGCACACAAGGCCCTGGAACTCTAGCTCCAGGGAAGCCAATACCCTGTATAGCTCCAGGGGCCCCTGCACATACATAACACACGCACACACATGCATGCATGCATGCATGCACACGCACACACACGCACACACATGCACACACACATACCATAAAGACTCTTGCTGCCAAGTTTGATGGCCTGAGTTGGACCTTTGACCTACATTCTTTCTCTTTCTTTCTTTCTTTCTTTCTTTCTTTCTTTCTTTCTTTCTTTCTTTCTTTCTAAAGATTTATTTATTTTATGTGTGTCCATTATAGATGGTTGTGAGCCACCATATGGTTGCTGGGAATTGAACTCAGGACCTCTGGAAGAGCAGTCTCTTAACCACTGAGCCATCTCTCCAGTCCCATCCTCTCTCTTTCTAAACAAATAACTGTAAAAAAAATTTTTTTTAAACAAAGAATATAGATACCAAGGTTTGGTTTATAGCTCAGTGGGAGGGGACTTGCCTAGCATGAGTCCCAGAAGGCGCCCAAATATCCTCTTCACTTTGACGCTTTCGCCTGTATGTGTCCCCTGTCTCTTGGCCATGTAGTGTTATCAACCAAATGTTTCACTAACCACTCTTTTCCCCGCTGCAGGACATAACGATTATATCTGCCCAGCCACGAATCAGTGTACCATAGACAAGAACCGGCGTAAAAGCTGCCAGGCCTGCCGACTTCGCAAGTGTTACGAAGTAGGAATGGTCAAGTGTGGTGAGTGTCCGCTTCCCTTTATTGTACGAGGTGCCTGTGAGAGCTGAGAGCTGGAGACTCAGGCCTGCCTGAGAGGAGACCTAGGCGCGGGAATTATCTTTAAGTATTTGTATCCATCAAAGTGCAGATGGACTTGGGAACATAGTTCAGTGGTGGGGTAAAGAGGACCTCTGTGTGGGCTGGGGACTTCTGGCCACTGGAATCCTCGAATGGCTGGAGGTCCCCCTGCCAGCCAAGGGTGACATCCTGGCATAATCGTCCACAGTTAAGCCTGTGACTAGAGAGCAGAATGTATGGTGGATTATTCAAATGACTACGGGAAGGTGCAGTTCTGTCTCTTCACCAACTTCCTAGACTTAGGGGAAAACCATACACACATATACACACACAGACACACACACATAAACACATATACACATATGTATAATATATATGCATATATATTTACATATATATTTGCTTCTGACTCATACATATATATACATATATGTACATATGTCAGAAACATAATAGAACTATGAAAAGCACATAGAGCACAGATTTTGAGTGCTCTATGTGCTTTTGATATATGACTACATATGTTTGTATGAATGTACACATTTAACTTACAGTCAACTTAAAGATTAAAGTTTATACACATACAAACATATATATTTTCTGTATTTATCTTTTTCTTCTTTTAGATTTTTTGTCTTTAAATCTATCTATCTATCTATCTATCTATCTATCTATCTATCTATCTATCTATAAATGTATGCATGTACCTACAGTGTCTGCAGAGCCTAGAGTTGTTGGCTCTCCTGGAACAGGAGTTGCAGTGGTTGTAGCCACCCAGTGTGGGTGCTGGGGACCAAATGTGCCTCCTCTGCAAGAGCAGCACATGCTTTTAACCACTGAACCATCTCTCCAACCAGCTGCTTTTTGAAACTCATCTGTATACATTTTATTATGTATGTATATTCACATTGGCTCTGCTTGTATTTATTTTTCTGGTAGCCAACCACTGTTTTGCCTATAATTATTTGTAACTTCTGTTTGAAAATCAAAAAAAGACCATCTTTTCTCCCTGATCATTTCTTAGTAGCTCTGCTTAGAAGTAATTTCTTGAAAATTACGTCTGTTTTGGATATGTGCGTGGGTAGCTGAGGAGACCGCTGGAGGAACAGGCAGCTGTGGGCAACCAAATGTAGGTGTTGGACTCGAACTCGGGTCCTCTGGAAGAGCAGCAGGTGCTCCTAACTGTGGAGCCATTCTCCAGCCCCAGTCCCTCTGCTCCTTTTAGTCCTTTTCGTTTTCTGTGTCCAGTGGACTTATGCCCACCAAATTTAGAAGTTCAATAGGACATCCCTTAATTTGATCATGTTCTCTGGCTTGCTGGAGTCAGATTCTCTCCACTCTGCCTGGGACATCCTCCATGCTAGGCTCACCTCCCATGTGCTTTCCAAAGGGTTGTGTGCTAAATACAGACATGTTCCCCTGGTGCCTCCGATAGGATGTAGATGCCGCTATTCTCAAGCAGCTTTTGAGAAGTGGGGCTGAGTCAGAAGTCTTTAATCACAGAGGGTGTGGCTTCAAGGGGGTTTGGGGAAGCCATTCTTCTTTTCTTTCTGTTTTGCATCTTTGTCATGAGGTAGGTGAGCAGGTGGTCCCCTCTGCCCCAATACTGGCTTGCTGCCATTGTCATCAAATGCTCACATCAGGTATTTGAAAGGATCATGTCTGCTTGAAACTTCTAAAACTGAGAGCTAGTATAAACTTTTTCTCTTCATAAGCTGATTATATCTTAGTTATTTGTTATAGCAGCAGAAAGCAAACTAACATACTCCAATGTCCATGGCCTCCCAGTATGCAATGGTTTCCTTATGAAAGATATATTTAAATATCTCCATCTATAAATATATTATATCTATATGTTATCTAGATATAAATATATTTATATATCTAAATATATCTATAAATATCTAAAAGATATTTCAGTCCCATCCACTTTACTTATTTTTATATTAGAAACTAGTGAGTTTCTTTCCAAACCTACTTTTAATGATTGTTATAATATATAATTAAACATGAAAGACAGTAGGAGAGCTGGAGAGATGGCTCAGTGGTTAAGAGCACTGGCTGCTCTTCCAGAGGTCCTGAGTTCAAATCTCAGCAACCAAGTGGTGGGTCACAACCATCTGTAATGGGACTCAATGCCCTCTTCTGGTGTGTCTGAAGACAGTGACAGTGTACTCACATACATAAAATAAATAAATAAATCTTAAAACCAAAAGAAATACGAGTAGGAAAAGACAGCTGTTTTCAGGAAAGTCTAACTGAAAGCCTTGGACGAAAGTGTAAGGGACAGTCATTATTGAGTTGGGAAGGTTGAGACTTGGGAGTAAATCATAAACCTAACAAGATCCAGAATTTAAATTGTCCTGGAAGAATCTAGGTTGTTCCTTTGTTTTGTTTTGTTTGGAAGGGCAGGATAAAGAGATGTTTATTTTTATTTTATGTGTACACATGAGGCCTGAGTATATGTGTGAGTGACTCCCTACAGTTACAAGTGAGTGCTGGAAACCGAGCCTGAGTCCTGTACAAGATCAGCATGTATTCCTGACTGCCGAGCTGTCTCTGACTGCTTTGCTTTAGACACTGACCCTGGAAACCCCAAGATAGCACATTGCATATCTGTGTACAAAAGAGACTGGACCAGTTGTTAGAGATGCTTACAGAGAAGGCCTTGGTCCTTTGATAAGTTATTGCAAACACATGCTTTCTGTTTTAGGTTAAGCAGAATTTTAAGATGAGTATGTATTTAGAAAACGATTTCCAGCTTAGCCTTCAGATGCACCAGCGTCAGGGCAGGATTCCTGGTAGGGAGAGCTCTCTTTAGTGAAGAGCATCTTTGCTTCTTCACTTCTTGCTGACTGCTCTCTTAGCTCTAGCTCTCTCTCTCTCTCTCCCTCTCCCTCTCCCTCTCCCTCTCCCTCTCCCTCTCCCTCTCCCTTTCCCTCTCCCTCTCCCCCCCCCTCTCTCACCCTTGGATTTCTTATCTCTGCAGCAGACTATCTGCTGTTTGGGTTTGAGAGAAGCAGTAAACAGACGTGTGGGAATCATGACATAAAGGGTCTGGCCATCTCAGCTTCCCTTAGCTCTCCTCATGGGATGGTGTTTCTGTGAATTCTGACTGACACAGTGTGGTTTCCCCAGGCTCAGTACAGAGAATGAATTGTCCACGTGGGCCATACGTGGTAGCTCACACCAGTAATCTTAGCCCCTGGAGGCTAAGGCAGGAGAATTGCTGTTTCTCCTGGTCCAGCTTGGATGGCATAATGAGACCCTGAAACAAAAACAAAGCACAAGGGAGGTGGGGGAGGCTTTCTAATCTCTTTTGAATTCCAGAAGATGTTCTGGGGCAGAGGGGGCATGTCTCGGAGATGGGTGGATGTACTGCCCTCCATGGAACGGAAGGAAGGACCCCTCAGATTGTTCATGCTTCTCATCGCAGTGACAGATGTCTTCATGGGAACGGTTGAAAGGAGGAAGCTTCATTTTGGCTGATGCTCTTAGAAGTTTCTGTCCACGGTCAGCGGGCTTGTTGGGAGGGCAGACAGTTCACGGGGGAGGAGTGAGTGGAGGGACTTTATTTCATGGTGACCAGGAAGCAAGGAGGGGTGCATGGGGGGGGGGGGGCAGGGACGAGCTATGCATTTCAGATAAGCACAAACAATCCGCTGACCAGCCCTCGCTTCCCCCACCTCCCCGCAGTGACAGCACATCATGAATCCATCAAGAGATCTATCCATCCGAGAAGCCAGAGTCTTTGCAGCCCAGTTACTTCTTAACAGAGCTGCCCACTGTAGACCAAACCTTCCAATGTGAGCCTTCTGGGGAGCTCCTTATAGCCAAAGTGTGTGAAAGCGGTCTTAGCTATTTCTCTTCTTAAAAATAAAAAAGATTTATTTTTATTTTGTCTCTATGGGTGTTTTGCCTTCATGCATGTCTATGCACCATGTTCATACAGTGCCCATGTAGGTCAGAAGTCATTAGATCCCTTGGAGCTGGAGTTACAGATGGTTGTGAGTCACCCTGAGGGAGCTGGGAACTGATACTGGGTCCTCTGCAAGAGCAGCAAGTGTCCTTATCCACTGCGCCATCTCTCCAGGTCCTGCTCCTCCCTTTATTCCCGGCAGGTTTCTGCTTTTCTGTAAATCCTCTGTTCACATTTGTCCTTCTCTACTGTCTTTAAAAATTTTTTGTTGTTGTTTTACACACATACATACAGACACACAGACATATATACAAACACATACCACCACATAGACACACACACACACAGACGCACAAAGATAAAGACAGACAGACTGGCTGGGCGGTGGTGGCACACACCTGTAATCCCAGTACTCTGGGAGGCAGAGGCTGGTGGATTTCTGAGTTCGAGACCAGCCTGGTCTACAGAGTGAGTTCCAGGACAGCCAGGGCTATACAGAGAAATCCTGTCTTGAAAGAAAAAAAAAAAAAAAAAAAAACCAAAATCCAAAAAACCAAAAAAAAAAAAAAAAAAAAAAACAAAACCCAAACAAACAAACAAAAAAACCCAAAACAGCAACAACAAAAAAAACCCAGACAGACTGACTGACAATCAGACAGACACACACATACAGATACAGACACATACACAAACACATACCACCACATAGACACACACACAGACATAGACACACAAAGATAAAGACAGTCAGTCAGACAGACATACACACACCCCCTGTTCAGTCCATTTAGTGTGACTTTTATGAATATGATTTCAGAGCTGACCTCTTAGTTGGCATCTCTTCCCTGGGAAAGACAATTTCTCCCAGTTTTAGCATGCCTTAGTTGCCTGAGGTTCTTTGTCTATGAGAGAGATTTCATGAGATATCCCACATTAGCATGCCTACGGGTGTTGTACTTGCTCGGGTCTTGTTTACTGGACTGTATTGTTGAGGTCTTGCAGGTATGGCGTCCCTGTCATTTCTAGGCGCTACTCTCACAGCAGATTTCTTGGTCCTCGGTTGTTACAAGTTTTCTTCCCCACCTTTACCGATGGTCCCTGAGCCTGTGTGCAGGATTTGTGCTGTGGATGTATCGGTTGGGGCTGAGTACCCCCACCAGCTCTCGATCTCTGCTTTCTGATCTGCTGTGGATTTCTGTAATGGTCTCTGTCTATTGCAAAATGAAGCTTCTTTGATGAATGGTGAGGACTAAGGTTCTCTGTGGGTCTAAGGATAGATATTTGGAATGCAGTTAGGATGGCATAGACTTCTACTGTAGTAAAGTGAGGCAGTTTTAGGTTCTCCTCTAAGACCTATGATGTCTCTAGCCTCAGGTGGATGGGTGGGTCTTCTTTCCGATCTTGAAGGACCAAGGATTCTGCATGCATTCAAGATCTATCTTCTTGCATTGTTTACTTCCCTTTTGATTTATGAGTCTCCTATGTTAATTATTTTTGTTATTTTTGATCCTGCCCTTTAGGCTGGGGTATTTGGACTTTTTTAAATGGAGAGAGGACATGCACCTAGGCTGATTTTTGTGGGGTGGTGGTGGTAGTGTAATAGCTTCATATAAAGACATCCTGTGATACAAATATCCAAGAACATGAGCTGAACAGACATGTATTTGGTTTGTATCCCTGCGCTGGGACAATAGCTCAGCATGACTAGGCGCCATCTCTTCTGTAGCTGGCTGTGTCCATGCTAGCAGGCAGAATAGAATAGTCGTTAGAAGTCAGCTTTGGAAAAAAAAAAAAAAAGAAGTCAACTTTGGATCAGAATTCTCATTGGGTTGATCACTAATTCCTAGTTTCTCTACCTAAGACAGATTTTAGTTTTTAAATGTTGTCTGTATATACATGTATGTGTGTGCGCGCACATGTGCAGATATGAATGCATGTGTGTAAATGTGTATGAGAGCCAGAGGAAACTGGAACTCATCTACTTGTCTTCCCAGTGCTGGTTACATGCAAATAGTGATGTTCCAGGCTTTCTTACCTTGGTGCCGGGGATCAAATCCAAGTCTTTATCCTTGCACAGCAACTACTTTGCTCCCTGAGCTATCTCCTGGTCCCACTTTTTATCCATCCATCCATCCATCCGCCCACCCACCAACCCACCCACCCACCCACGTACCTACTTACCTACCTTCCTACCTACCCATCTACCTAAGACAGGGTCTCATTTAACCCCCAAGGTAATCTCTAATTTGCTTTGTAGTCAAGAACAAACTTGAACTTGGCCCCTCACTTCTGTCTCCCACGTGCTGAGATTACAGACACGCTCCACCAAACCTACTTTCTGTAGTGCTGGGAATCAAACCCAGAGCTTCATGCCTGCTGGGTAAGTTCTCTACCAACCGAGCCACGTCCCCAGTCCTGTATGTGCCTCTGTTTGTTTTTGTTTTTGTTTTGGATTTGGTTTTTTCTTTCTTCTTTTTTTTTTAAATTTGAGACAGGGTTTCTCTATGTGGCCCTGGCTGTCCTGGAACTCACTCTGTAGACCAGGCTGGCCTCGAATTCAGAAATCTGTCTGCCTCTGCCTCCCAAGTGCTGGGATTATAGGCGTGTGCCACCTCTGCCCGGCTGTGCATCTGTTTTTATCCTCATACCGCTCAAAAGACAAAAGTATAGTCAGAGAAATATTTTCTTAAGATATATATTTTGTTTCATTTACCCATGGGCTTAACATTGATTTTTTAAGTATCTGTGGCACTTTATTAACAAAGGGAAGTATAAATGGGCTGGTCAGATGGCTCAGCTGGTAAAAGCACTTACCACTAATCCTGACTACCTGAGTTCACTCTCCAGGACCCACAAGGCAGAAGGTGAAAACTGACTCTGGCAAATTCTCCTCTGACACCCACATGGACACAGTGACACATGTCCAACCACAAACATACAAGCGTGTGAACACACACATGCACACAGATTAAGTGATTAATTTTTAAAATGTAATAAATTTTTTTTCAAAAATTAAATATGTGTTAAGCTTTTAGCTCTTCTGGTTATAAATTAGGTTCAAATGTCCCTACACCAGTTCAGCCTTTTCCTGTGAAAGGAACCAGGCCAAACAGGTGACAGCCAGCCCGAGCGTCGTTCTGTATATTATCTTGAATTAACACTTCTTTCCTTTTGGTTGATCACATTTCATGTTTTTCTGCTTCTGCGAGCTGAACCAGTTCCTTTAGTGACATTTCTATTTATAGGCATTTCTGATTGATTTGAGAATTTCATCTTCTTTCTTCCTAAGTAAAAGAATTCTTTTGCAGTTTTAACCTGAATCATTTTTCCTGTTTAGGCTCCTGTTTTACCTTCTTTGTTTAAAAACTATTATTATTATTATTATTATTATTACTACTACTATGATTTTATTCATTTAGTGCTGTGTGTGTATGTGTGTGTGTTTGTATATGTGTATGTGTGTGTGTGTGCGTGTACACATGCTGAGGGTTGAACCCAAGGCCTGGGTCACACTAGGCAAGCGCTCTACCACTGAGCCCCACATCAGCCCTTGTACAGTGATTTTTTTTAAAGGTTTATATTTTCTGTTTTGTTACAATTACTTCTTGAATATCAACATTTCTGTGATCACTCTTCTCCAATCCGAAATCACAAGAGTGCCGTAGTTTCTTTCTTCATCATTGTTTAGTGGGCAACACCCTGAACTGTTACAGACTGCTTTATGTGTATGAGTATTTTGCCTGCGTGTGTGCATCATGTGCTTGTATGCCTTGTGAGCCTGGAGGTCAGGAGGGGGTGTTGGGTCCCCTGTAACTGGAGTTACAGACAGTTGTGAGCCTCCATGTGGGTGCTGGGAATGGAACCTGTCCTTTGCAAAGGTGCCACGTGCTCTTGATCGCTGGGCCATCTCTCCAGCTCCTACTAGCCTTAGTTATTTTCAGATTTGGGTGACACAGCAGTCAGCTGGGAAGATGACTCCAGAGTCAAGGAGAAGCAGGGGTGGTGATTCAGCGGTTAGGATGCACAGCCCCTCCTGGCTTTCCTCCTCCTTGTCTTAAAAACATAATTTTATTACGTTCTGATTCATAAGCCTACAATAATGAACCTATTTTGGCACTAGTCCAGGCATAGAAATACAGATCTGTGAGCCTTAGTAGAGAATCAGGAATAAGTCACCTGTACAAATAAATGTTTATTATTGACAGGCATTTACAATTGGTAGAAAAAAAGCTTATGGTATAATTTGTATAGGGTAAACTGTTTATATATTTGGGGAATATGACCTGAAATATCAGCTTCATATAATACAAATGTGTCTGTAATACAAACATGTTTAAAATTCCAAATAGATTTTTAACCACACAAGTGTTTATGCAAACAAAGGAGAATACATTTTTAATCTTTCCGTGAAACAAACTGACCATTTATTAAAGTCTTTAAAATTTTATTTAAAAAATTATTTATTTTCATTTTATGTTTATTGGTGTTTATCTGCATATGTTTGTGTGAGGGTGTCAGATATCCTGGAACTGGTGTTACTTATGGACAATTGTGAGCTGCCATGTGGGTGCTGGGAATAGAACCTGGGTCTTCTGGAAAAGCAACCAGTGCTCTTAACCACAGAGCCACCTCTCTAGCCCCTTATTAGAGCTTCTTACAGCAGAAGCCACATGAGCAAGTTTAAATACACAAAACAAGTCAGATGTAATCTATCAATCAGTATAAAAATTTTAATGGATATATGTTTTGTTTCAACAAATTGGCTTCTTTGAATTCATTATAAAGAAGCAGTTGAGTTCACCTACAAGGCATATTTTCATTGTAATGCTTAATAAAGAAATTATAATATCACAGGCTTACATCAACATGGGATTTTTTAGTTTTTGTTTTTTGAGGAATGGTCTCCTGCACTCTTTAGCTGAGGCTGGCCTGGAACTTACTATGTATCTCAGGTTAGCCAGGGTTTGTGACAATTCTCTATGCTTAGGTTCCAGGCCTGTACCACCATGCCCAGAACAATGCTGGATTTTAAAAGATAGGTATTATATTAATAGAACAGAATGTTTTCCAGGCTGTGAACTTTGTCTATTATTTGTATGTGTGTGTGTGTGTGTGTGTGTGTTTGTGTGTTCATGTTCCTCGTCACCTTTTGGGGCAGAGTCTCTCTAGTGCCTTTCTCAGCACTGCATTTCTAGCCTAACTGGCCTCTGGGCCTCTGGGCAGCTCAGTTCTCTATCTTGCTGTAGGAGAGCTGGGATTATATATGTGAGCTACATATACGGCTTCAGCTGCTGCTGTGTCCTCCTCCTCCTCCTCCTCCTCCTCCTCCTCCTCCTCCTCCTCCTCCTCCTCCTCCTCTTCTTCCTCTTCCTCCTCTTCCTCCTCCTCTTCCTCCTCCTCTTTCTCCTCTTCCTCCTCTTTCTTCTCTTCCTCTTCCTCCTCCTTTTCCTCCTCTTCTTCCTCCTCCTCTTCCTCCTCCTCTTCCTCCTCTTTCTCCTCTTCCTCCTCTTTCTCCTCTTCCTCTTCCTCCTCCTTTTCCTCCTCTTCTTCCTCCTCCTCTTCCTCCTCCTCTTCTTCCTCCACCATCTTCCCCTCCTCTTTCTCCTCCTCCACCTTCTTCCTATATCCCTCTCTCTTCCCCTCTCCTCCTTCTTTTCCTCTTCCTCCTCCTCTTCTTCATCCTTCTTTTTCTGAGACAGGGTCTCACTATGTGGCCCTGGATGTCCTGGAACTCACTATGTAGATCAGGCTGGCCTCAGACTCAAAGGGATCCACTTTCCTCTGCCTCCCGAGTGCTGGGATCAAAGGCATTTGTCTCCATGCCTGGCGTATAAGGCTTCTTTTACTGTGTTCTGAGTGCTGAATTCAGCTCACTGAGGCTTATATGGCTGCCGCTGTTACTCACAGAGCCTTCTCCCCAGCCCAAGGGACATAGTTTCAATAGGATAAAGAGCAGTTTATGAAATAGCGCATTCACTGTGATTCTAACTCTGCTTATAAATTATAAAGAGGCACAAAAGAAAAAATACTGAAGGAATTTATAATAAAATTAATCTTCTTTTGTATTTTCCAGGCTTTTTCAGTTAATTTATTTGAAATATATTTGTTCGTGTAAGTATATAAAATAAAGAAAAAAATATATACAGGTGTTTTTTAAATGACGTTTGCATACATCATTTGCTAACTGGAATATCAATGTTAAAGTCCTGACTTTTTCTCCTTTTCTACTTGAGAAAAACTCCTAACTTCATATCTTGGAATTTGGGGTCTATCAGCATACTTTAGAAGAGAAACAAATTTCAGGAGCCAGTGATAACCTTGAAACAGAGCAGAAGCTCCCAAACATTGTGCTGTTAAAATACCCAGGCAGTAGCTATCTTTGTCCATGGCCTACAGACTCCAAAATATAAACTGGAATCATATGAATGATGTTGTCACTGCTGTCAATACAGTTGGGGCTGGGATTTGAACTCGGGGCCTTGTGTGTGCAAGTCAAGCACTTAATCTACTTACCTACACCCTCAGCCCCTCATTGTTTTAGACTGGTCATTGGGCAAGTTGGAATCTTGGGCAGAGAAACCACTGGATTGTCATCTATCTGCTCTCTTTAGGATCCAGGAGAGAAAGGTGTGGGTACCGTATAGTGCGAAGACAGAGAAGTTCCAGTGAGCAGATGCATTGCCTGGGCAAACCCAAGAGGAGCAGTGGGCACGCACCCCGGGTGAAGGAGCTGCTGCTGAGCTCCCTGAGTCCGGAGCAGCTGGTGCTCACCCTCCTGGAAGCTGAGCCACCCAATGTGTTAGTGAGCCGTCCCAGCATGCCCTTCACCGAGGCCTCCATGATGATGTCCCTCACTAAGCTGGCTGACAAGGAACTGGTGCACATGATTGGCTGGGCCAAGAAAATTCCTGGTAGGAGTCTCTACATCCTGACTTCCTTCTATTGGTTCGTAACGAGGCCTGTGACTCACATTTTGGAGGCAGCGAAATTCACCTGGATATAAAATAGTTTGTTCGACACTTTGTTTTATAACTTTTACTTTATAAGTTTTTTGTTTTTGTTTTTACATTCAATTTTTTCCCCCTCTTTTCAAGACAGGGTTTCTCTGTGTAGCCCTGGCTGTCCTGGAACTCATTCTGTAGACCAGACTGGCCTTGAACTCAGAAATCTGCCTGCCTCTGCCTCCCAAGTGCTAGGATTAAAGGCATGCACCACCACCGCCACTCAGCTTTTATATTCAATTTTAATTATATATATAAACGCAACTGCAGGTGACCAAGGAAGCCAGGGGTGTCAGATCCCCAAAGCTGGTGTTATAGGCAATAGCGAGCTATCCAGTGTGGGTGCCAGGAATTGAACTTAGTCTAGGTGCTGAGAATAGAACTGGGTCCTCTACAAGAGCGGTACATGCTCTTAACTATTGAGGGAAATTTATAATTTATAATGGTGGTGTTTTTCTTCCTGCCTTGACGTGTATAACATGTCCTGGAGCTTGGATTGTGTTTAGAATTTCCAGATGCTCAGGTTTTATATGAAATAGAGCAATGCAGGAAATATGGTATAAAGACCTCTTTCTACATCTGACTTTTCTACCTCTGACTCCCAGACCCATCTTCCACACTGTAACATTGGTTATATCCACATCTCCTATACACGGCTGTTGCTTACGGCTCATACCCCGGTGTGATCTGGGGCAGAATCTAAGGAGGGGCCTACCCAGGCTTTGGAACTGGACTTAGTGTGATGTGTGTGTTACTTGAGTAACTCTGGGGTCTTAGAGTCTGGTTAAAAGGTAGAAATGTGGATTTCATGTTGACCTGTCTCTTGTCTGTTAACAGCTCAGCTTTTGAGGAGGACATGGTCAGATTGGGACAAGATAGAGCCAGTCTCACAGTGCGAGGGTAAAAGGTGTGTCAGGTGCTAAGAAGGAATGTACAAACTATCATTCCAATAGAGAGGGATCAGTTTTATATACAAATAGAGTAAACCAGCAGTTGAAGCATTACGAATCAATGGGGCAGCAAATCTTCATGCTATCAGTATGGCCTCATGCAGAAAATGTACTTTTTCATCCTATAAAGTGGTTCTTTCCCCTGACCCCACCTAATCCTCCACTTAGGATGGTTAACTCACAGTTCTTCACTGTGGGTCTGATGGGTGAAAGAGTACTCATTCTGGCTTTCTCCTTCTGTATAAGAGTCAAGAGATCACTTGACTATTTGATGCTTTATTATAAAATAGGCCTTGTACTAAATGGTTTTTACCAAACTGTTCAAAGCATGTTTAAGGTAGGTTAGGCTGAGCTATGATGCTGAATAGGTTAATTTTATTAAATACACCTATTTAAAAATATTATCATGAGTATTTGGTATAATTGTTATTACATGTGTGTGCATCCATTCCTCTCTTTGAATTCTAAGCCAGGCCAAGGTTCCCATGGTCCGGTGGCAGCAGGGGCCGTAGCTATATGAGCAAATTGTAAAGATTTGGCGTTGTTGGGTGGATGGAGGACAAGCTGTGGAAGCCATGGCCCACCCCCCCACCCCCAGGAGTCTCCGCGGCCATCTGCTGGCTGGGCCCCTGCTTCTGAGCTCTGGGCTCCTCTGCTCTCAGCTTTGTTTTGTCTGGTGTCTCCACCTTTGCCAGGATTATTTCATTTTGTCTGCTGTTCCCCAGAGAAGGAAAACACCAAGGCACTTTCCTCTAGTTTGTATTTCAAGTGTTTTCCAAACACCATTTGCAGGATCTCCCAGGAAGAATACAGATGAGAGTGCTCACTAGGAAGAGCTATTCGACTTTTGTCTGCCCTTCCTGCCCCTCCCCCAGTAGCCTTTCTTTCTTCAGGCTTCGTGTGTTTTGGAAGATTAACAGATGTCTTACATACGACTGTGAGATTGGAAAGTGTACATGTGTCAGGAACCCGAGCGGAACAGAAGCATGTGGCTCTGAGAAGCACTTGCCCATCTGTGGTGTGTGTGTGTGTGTGTGTGTGTGTGTGTGTGTGTGTGATGTGTGTGTGATGTGTGTGTGTGTGATGTGTGTGTGTGATGTGTGTGTGTGTGAGTTATGTGTGTGTGTGAGATGTGTGTGAGATGTGTGTGTGCGTGTGTGTGTGTGTGTGTGTGTGTGTGTGTGTGTATGTCTAGAGGCCAGGGGTTGACACTGGTGTTTTTTGCAATTGCTTGCCACCCTATATTTTGGTACAGGCCCTCTCACTGAACTTGGAGTTCACTGATTGTCTAGACTGCCTGGCCAGGGAGCCTGAGTGATCTTTCTGTCTCTGTCTCCCTAATGTTGACAGTATAGGTGCATGCTACATGCTACTGAGGATCAAACTCCGGTCCTCATAATTTCCTGGCCAGACTTTACTGACCACATTGTTTCTCTAGCTTTGGATTTGTCCCTCTTTACACTCATGCCCCAGTTACTTCTCCATTGTGCACATTTACAGTACCATTATCCAAAGGATTGACCATGTGTGCTTTTACACTGTAGAACATTGGTAAGGTATTTATAAGAAATCTTACCTGTAGGGGATTCTCAGAAGGAAGCAAGAACACTTCCATTTTTCCTACAAGAAAAACAGATTTGACAAGAGATTATCAGCTGGGGGAGGGCTGTAGGGATGTAGTTTAGCGAGTGAACATGTATCTACCATGTTCAAGGCCCTGGCTTTGCTTCCTAGCATTTATGCACACATACACAAGTGCATGCACATACACATACACACACATGCACACGCGCGCGCGCACACACACACACACACACACACATGATTACTAGTTAGGAAGGGACTAAGCTGATGTTCAAAACAGAATCCATTTCATTCAAAGGCTGTGCCTTTGACTGCTGTGTTTATATTTTGCAGCTCCCTCTTATTATTGTATGTTATGGAAGATGTTCCTATGTCCTCGGCTTTATGCTAAAGTCATTCACTCCCTTAGAGATTCCGTGTTTCACTCCAGTTCTGTGGTAATTCATGCCATGAGAGTATCAACTGCTTTTGGCTGCTATCCTTGCTCTTTAGGATAGAATCACCTGGAGACAGCCCCTCTACTCAAAATAGTCCTGACTCTGCATGGAAAATGTTACACAGGCAGAAAACCTATTGTAGTTGAAGCCTTGGCTATCAGCAGGGACAGCCACTACTCTCTGCTCACCTCCCACCACCCCATCATCTAGACGCTAGCTCCATCCTTCCACCCTCCAAGCCATGGATTTGGACAGATGGGCAGCCCTTCTGACAGGTGAGCTTTGACTTCCTCAGTAAGGTACAGGAATGCTTAGGACCACACAGCCAGAGCTAACAAGCCTTAGCTCTGCCTTTTGGGTCCTTTCTAGCAGCTTTCTTGGGAGCCAAGGGTTCTTTAGAAATACTAAACAAAAGTTTGTTTTCTGAAGGGGTCAGAGGCTGGAAACTGCAAATTTTGTAGCTGAGGTTCCTTTAACCCACGCGTAAATCACCTCTTTGAACCGCTGATTGATTCCTTCCCTATGTTGTTTGGGTTTCCTTGGCATTTAATAGCTCGCCACTCTATTTTTATAGAAATGGGTTGCTGAGGGGGAGGGAGGCGAGTTTAATGGACTCTCATTTCCCCAGGCTTTGTGGAGCTCAGCCTGCTAGACCAAGTCCGGCTCTTGGAAAGTTGCTGGATGGAGGTGCTAATGGTGGGGCTGATGTGGCGCTCGATCGACCACCCTGGCAAGCTCATCTTCGCTCCAGACCTCGTTCTGGACAGGTGAGGAAAAATACTTGGTATTTCATCTCTGATATGTTTAACTAAACAGTGCAGAGTGGGAACAAAGTCCTAGGTGCTACAATTAAATTCTCACACCCGAAGCGGCACTGAGAGAAGGATAACCCCATCCATTCCTTCACTGGGTCACGAGCCTATGAAGAAGAGGGCATGGGTACCAGGATTTATATCCAATCACTTGTGCATCAACAGTCCTGGGCTGTTGCACGGAGCTGCATCCTGCAGGGTATTGGCCCCTGAGTGGACAGTCAATGTAGATTTTTTTTTTGCATTAAAAATTCTGTACTTACATTATAATTCTTAAGTCACCCTGCAGTTGAATGACCAGTTACATCTCTGGACAGGTGATAAAATTCCTTTGGGCCTTTCAATTTTATTTTCCTGAGCTATAGCTTTAATGTTAACAGAATCATTTATCTCTAATAGTGTTTTTGGAACATGTGGTGAGAGAGCTTTTTATTAAGGCCAAGTGAAAGTTAACAAGACACTAGGACATGACGATGCTTGTGTCACAAATGGGTTAAATGTAGTTGTCTTTTAAAGATGGCACAGAGCAGGAACTAAATTTGTACTTAGTTGAAATGTTTATAGACGATAAACTGGAATATCCAGCAACTGCCAAGCTTTATTGTAGGAAAAGGGGAAAAATTTTGGAGTACCTTTGAGTGGCTGCGGAACTCTCCGTGCAAAAAGTCCTAGTGTTTAATGTTCCGCACATTAGACTGTGCAGAGAGCCTGGTGCTGTGAACCTACAGTGCCCGCCCCAACTCTTGCATCGTAATCCTGTTACCACTTCAGGTCCTCAGAAGACCCTCACTGGCACGTTGCGCAGATGAAGAGTGCTGTCCCAAGGTATCAGCATCCATTCTGCCTGTTGTCATGGACACTGACAGAGCGCACTGTTCTGAGTAATGGAGGTGTTTTGGTGGAGAACAAATCCTGTGGGACGAGCTGAAGCGTGGGCTGTGGCTTGAGCAGGAGCAAGCCCAGGTGGTGGACAAGAGAGGGAGGCCCTGGAAGGCCAGAGCAGTGGGGCAGGTACCAGACCCTTCAGTGGCCATTTGAATATCTAACGTATTGGCTGGTGTGTGCCAGGTACCGTCCTAAGCACTCGATGGGCGTCACCTTATTCAATCTTCCCAGAAGACCTTTGGGAGGAAACAGCGTCCAGCATCCCAGTTCTTCAGTTAAGGACCGGGGCAGTGAAGTAATTGACTTACAGCTGCAAGGTGGAAGGTGATGGAGCTAGACCTGGGGATCTGGTTCTAAAGTCCACACAGATCTGGCACAGCACCCCCATGGGAAAGAGAACTGGGAGCGAAAAGAGGAGGCAAAAGGCAAATTGGTTTTGCAATTTATTCTCATCTTCGAACACAGCCCCAGGACCTACTTTAATACCCACTTCAGAAATACACACCTTCTGTCACCTCAAGTTCATCAGTCAAACCCAAAGGCCAAATACCCAGCCAGGCCTTTACCTCATTCACACACACACACACACACACACACACACACACACACACACACACATTATACAAACACGTGTGCATATAAACACACACACGTAATTCTACTATGTCATCTGTTCTACCCATTGTTGCATATTGGGGTTAAAATTATTTTACTTTTTGTTTCAATTTCTAGATGGATGCCAAATCTAGTGTCTCAGTAACTGAGTCACAGTGGAGAACGTGTGTGGGAGTAAATTTAACGTTCCTCTCTCTGTATGGGTTCTTTAAACTCTAGAAGAATGTGTATGTCTTACTGTAAGGAATCGTGAGCCTCATGAATATTATACCTACCCTTCAGATAGCTAGTAAAAGGCACAAAAAGCTGGCATGGTCATGTGTGTCTGTAATTTGTGCATGTAGGCTGAGGTCAGAGAATCATGATTTCAAGGCTGGCATGGACTATAGAGACAAACCCGGTCTCAAAAACAAATTATTTCAGGAGATTCATATTAGTCTTTATGTCTATATATTTGATTCTGTCACATAGCTTTAGTATATTTCATTGATACAGAAGAAGAGGTTTTAGGAGTTACGACTGGATTTATGTTGAGAAGATAGGTTTTTGGAGCACCTACTGGTGTTTATTTTATTTTTTTAAATTATATAAATTTTTTGTTTGTTTGTGTAGGGAACTATGCACATGCCACAGCTTGTGTGTGGAGTGGGGGCTAGAGGACAACGTGAGAGATCTGATTCTCTCCCACCCTGTGGGTCCCGGGGAAAACACAGGCTTGTCGTCAGGCTGAGTGGCAGGTAGCTGTCCAGGTGGACTCATACCACCAGCCCAGGTGTGGTTTCTGTTGATAGTTTTTTAAAATTATTATTAAAAAATTGTGTATATACAGATGTTTTGCCTACATGCACTTCACTATGTCATTCCTGGTGCTGTGGAGGCCAGAAGAGGGCATCAGATTCCCTAGAACTATAGATGGTTGTGAGCTGCCATGAGTGTGCTGGGAATTAAACCTGCGTCCTCTGGAAGAGATGTTCTTAAAATCCATCTTTCTAGTGTATTCTTAAATAGTACTGTTAGGATTGGAAGTGTAGTTCAGTGGTTAGGTGCTTGCCTAATGTGCAGAAGGCTTTGGGATTCGATCCTCAGCATGACAAAACAAAGCAAAACAAAACAAAATTAAGTTTAAAACCTAATATTGTTCTTAACACGTCAACATTGTGAAGCCTAGAATTTCAAGTCTAAGATTCAGTTCACATAAGTAAATCTATTTTTAAGCTGGGTGTGGTGACATACACCTGTAATTTCATCGTCCGGAAAGCAAAGGTCTGGAGTTCAAGGTAAGCCTTAGCTACATAGTTTGACTCAACTATCCAAGATAATATTTCAAAAAAATACACACACACACACACACACACACACACACACACACGCACACGCACACGTGTGCACACACATATACATATATAAACTTAACACATTTTAATGTAATAGGTAAATTAACATAAATAAAATTACTTATTCAAAGGGAAAGAGGTCCTGTTATAAATGTTAGAAAAATTTCTTGCAAAGTGAGTAAATGCTTTCACAGTCCTTAAAAAGTAACTGACTTATGGAGTCCTGTGAGAGGTTCTTCACGTGGTGTTTACTTGAAAGCAAGCACCAAGCACTTGTTTTAGGTTTTTGTTGTTGTTTTGTTTTTACTTTTAGTTATGGGTACAAAACTGAGAGCCTCAGGCTTACTAAGCAGACACAGAGTTAAGCCTCCGCCTGAGCCATTTGTTCTTACTGAGAAGTCTACAGAAAAATGGAACAAAACAAAACCCTTGGATGTACCCAGAATGAGAGGAAAACCTGGTTATTTTGGCTTGTTTGTAATGAGGTAGATTTTTATTCTTTCTTTCTTTCTTCATTTTGGCATCTACTAGAAACATAAATTAATGTTTTAGAACCCGAGCTTGTATTTGCTCCCAGATGTATACGTGGCTGGCAAGATGGCTCAGTGGGTAGGGAGGCTTCTCATCAAGACTGATGACCTCAGTGTGACCCCTAAGACCCTCCTGGTGAAAGGAGAGAACTGACTCTACATGCCCACACTCACACACACACATGCACGTGCAAAAACACACATACATGTACACACTAGCACATACACATGATGTAATTTAAATAAAAAAATGCATGCTGAGACTTTGCACCAGCATCAACAGGAAACTGTGCAGAGCTATTGCTTGACTGAGGAGGTCTAGAGCTGACTAGGATGACTGCACTCAGTATTGTTATGCTAACTGTTCTTGAAGACCAAAGGCTTTTACTCCTAAATTTCAATTTACCATTTTAGCCAAATATTAGTCACTTCTGTTAACTATTTATGAAGTCTTTCCCATGGGCTAAGCCACAAATGGGCCCCTTGCCCCTTGCCAGTTGTGGAGCCAGCAGCCAGAGATGCAGGGAGAAATAGGGAAGCCGGAAGCCCACACAGACCCTCTCAATAGTTTGTTGTTGTATCAGGATAATTTTTTAATGAAAAGGTAATCAAGTAAGAAGTTTTTCCACATGCAGTTCCTAATTTAATCTTTATTTGGTACGAATTCAAAGCATCTTTCTATAATGTTCCAATCACATCTCTGTCTTTGATTCTAATCTCTTAACCCTGTCCTAACTTCTTGTCCGTAACTCAGTTCCAGTCCCCAGTGGATGCCTGGACCCCTCAGTCTGTAGAAGCCCCTCCTTGCTTCGCTCTACATAACTCATCCCAAAGCAGAAGGCTCCTAAGAGTCAGGCAGGAGGAGTACTCTGTGTCCCTCATATGCTGGCTAAAATGTATTTGCTTTCTATAGCCTGTGCTGTGTCATTGAAAATGTTTGAATCCTGCATTGTGAACCAGTTGCCTGTTCCCCACCTGTCAGAGAGGAGAGAGCTGAGCCTGGTTCTCTAGGATTGGTTGTTTAGAGCTTTTTCTGTAAGGTGTACCCCAATACCCGAATGCCTCAGTTTTGGAATATTAATTTCATGACAATGAAATGATTTCAGTGAGGAAATAGGGGTATTAATCCTGCTATTTAGGGGCTTTTCTTTGGCATGGGGGGCAACTTCTGGAAATAGGATTATTTCAGTTGAGTTGATTTATCCTTTTGGGAAGTGTGTGTGTGTGTGTGTGTGTGTGTGTGTGTGTGTTACACAACAAGTGCATAGTCCCACTTGAGTTTGAGTTTTACAGAATAAAGAATCAAATTATTAAACCATCAACGCAGAGTTGGGCATGGTGGGCTACACCTATACTAGTCCTGGGAAGACAAAGACAAATTTGAAGCTAGCCTGGGCTACATAGTTAAGACTCTGTATGAAAAAAGCAAAATTAGCAGAACAAAACAAGAACATCGGTGCACTAACTCTTTGGTGATGTTTTAAGAGCAGCTTCTCTGGGTACCAAACGTCTTGAAGCTCAGCACCTACACTTTCAAGGAAGGACCCTTCAGTAGGCAGAGAGGTGTGACGACTTGGCTTGAGGGGCATCAGTGCACAGGTCGTCCTTCCCCACTTGCTGGGTTTGGGGCTCTGCCATCCTTCCAGGAGCTCAGAGCTGAGAGGAGGGCTTGGGGAGGTATGAAGATGGGCTGTGTGGTGTGGCAGAGTTTGTACAGAGTTTGGCACTCTGTCCAGGGCTCTGATTCTTCGAGACATTTTGTTGTTGTTGTTGTTGTTGTTGTTGATTTACCCTGTGAGTGATTTCTGGGGTCACTTAACTTCACCCTTGCAGGAAGATGCCACTATTTTCAGAAGTTCCCATTATGGATCGGGCAAAGTGAGCAGTTGTATGCTTGTGGCTGTGTGTGTGTGTGTGTGTGTGTCCTCTGAATGCTGTGGAATGCAGTATCCTGATGAGCTGCTGTCACAGCTAAGCACCTAATAGGCAGGATTGGTGGTACCAGGTAGTGTCAGGTCTTATGACTTCTGCAAAGGTTCTTTCTGAAATCCCACACTCACTAGGCGTGAGAGGAGACGGCGAACAGTCAGGTTCCTCGTTTTGGTTTTGGTTGTTGTTTTACTTCATCCTCGCTTTATAGTCTCATAAAAGAATAAAAGCAGAGCCCACAGGCTCCCATGCTGCTGTGGTGCCTGCTGCTGTGTATTGCAGGTTTCAGGAGTGGGGTGGATTTGTGGTGAAATCCTCTGTTAGTCAAGATGGACTCTACCACAGAAGAGAACAATTTTTGAGAGCAGTGAGGTCAACTAATGTGTGCCTAGTTGGCATAAGTAGAAGTTGGTGCTTTCCAGTTCATGCATATTAATTTATTTCAAAGGTAGATATAACAATTCATTCCTATAAGGCACACTTAAAAGGTTTGTCTAAAATTTTTTTTGCTTAAAAGAAAAAAAAAAAACTTCAGGCTGGGTGGCATGGCACACATCTGTAATTTCAGCATTTCAGAGGTAGAAGCAGGGAGAACAGAAGATGAAGGCCAACCTGGGCTACATAGCAAGACTCTGTCTCAAAAAACCAAACCAAAAAAAGACACAACAAAACAAACCAACAACTAAACAAACAAAAAACCCATGTCGGCAAGTCAAAGTAGGAAAATTGTCACCTGTCCCCATGTCTGTCTGCTTTCCCTGACTAACTCACCCTCGATTGTAATTTCTTAGAGTGGCACTTTTGCTTTCTTCAAATGCTACTTAAATGTCTCTCAATTCGTGGACGAGTTTCTAGTATGACAATAGGAAGGTTTGGTTCTCTTGATCTGTCAGCCTCTCTCATCAGTGTTTCCCAGTGGGACTGTGGGGTCACCCTTTGTAATAAGCTGAGGCATTTCCCGTGAGCCTCTTTGACACTATGGTTTGCATATAAGCCATAGAAGTGGTAATTTCTTCAAGAAACTCTTACACAGGGAGGTAGAAGGAACCATGTAGCCCCACTGCACACTTCTGCCTGAAAAATGATTTAAGAATTTTTACGAAATGCCCTGCTTTTAATTCCCCCTCCCCTTCAGTGCTAAGGATTTAACCCAGGGCCTTATGCTAGGCAACTGTTCTACCATTGAGCCTGCACCTAAGCATACCTTTCTTCTCTATATGGACAGAGTGCTAGTGACTTCCTATGGCTAAGTGGTCTTACAGTATAGTCAGAGGATGTTCAGGATGAAGCTTGAGATGAAGGCTCTCGATGGCCGCCTGGTGCTACGTGTTCCTTCAATTCCCAAATGAACTCTTGCAGGGATGAGGGGAAGTGCGTAGAAGGGATCCTGGAAATCTTTGACATGCTCCTGGCGACGACATCAAGGTTTCGTGAGTTAAAACTCCAGCACAAAGAGTATCTCTGCGTGAAGGCCATGATCCTCCTCAACTCCAGTGAGTAACCATGCACACTTCGCTGGGTAGAGAGACTGTCAAACTGGGTCAAGAGAACCGACCTTCTGTCTCATTTAAAAAGCAGACAATCACCCCCTTTGACGTCTCCATCTTACATGGGTTTAGACTGTAGTTAACTTTTGCTAACTTGAGTATAAAGTATTCATCAGATGAGCTTCTGGATTTGAAAAGTGGCTCCGCCTACTTGCTGAGAAAGGAAAGACCAGACCTGAAGGTGGTGGTGGTGGCCTTTAATTGTAGCACTTGGGAGGCAGAAGCAGACAGATTTCAGTGAGTTCCAGAGCCTGGTCTACATAGTAAGTTCCAGGACAGTCAGGTTACAACAGAGAAGCTGTTTCACTCATGCGTGGGCAGAGAGGCTGGGGGTGGGATTGGGGGAGAGTTTAAAGACAAGCAAACTTTGAAGTATTTACCATCTAGGCTTTCTTTACATGATTACCATGTATCATCTGTATTTAATGCTTTTGCTTCTTCTTTCAGACATCTATTCACTTGTTCAGTAACAACACTTAGGTTACGGTCATAAAGCTTATGGTATCAGGTGAGACAGAAAGCAAGGTGTGGAAAACCATGCTTCTGGTGCCGGTCCGAGATGAATAGATCTACAGAATGGAGGGGCGGAGGTGCAGGAGAGCGCCGGAGTCTTCAGAGAAGACTGTTTGGGGAACTGGGTGGTCACAGAAAAGTGGTCACAGGCAACTTTGGGGGTGTGTCTGAGGGCAGCAGTGTATTGAGGGAAGGCCACACCCACTTCCATGGGGAAGAGAGATGACAAAAATGGGGCGGAGACTGAGGCAAGGGTGTCCCTAAGGTAAAATGAGCCCAGACAGACTAGGTGTGGCAGGGACAAGGGGAGGGGCTTGACTTCAGAGATGAGTGATAGGACAGTGTCTGGGCTGAGTGGATGTTTTGGCTTTCCTGGCTTTTCTAATATAAACATCTGATGATTGGGAACAACACTTAGAAGGAAACCATACAAGAAGATAAGAACAACCAACAGGAATACCCCTCTTCAAGGTGGCCACCATGGCCTTGTGACTGCTCCCCCTTTCCCCCATTCCTTCTATCTTTCCCTCCCCTTGTCTCTAGTATCCATTGATTATTGATTCTAATACCAAAATCAATCGATGCCATTGTCTTCTTCTGTAAAATGGAGTTGTATCCACCTATACCCCATATGTAGCTTCTCATATACTTGGCGTCATCCCCAGGTTCCTTATAATAGCTAACTCAATGCACTTGCTATGTAGATGGTTGTTGTTACACTGTATTTAGGGAATAGCAGCAGATGTACAAATGTGGGGCTTTTTAAAGCATCATGATTTTTCAAAAGCGGCGATCAAACCCGGAGCTTCACCCATACTTGGTAAGTGAGCTGACACTCTCAGCTATCCTCTTGGCCCCAATTCAGTATAATAACAGAAAATTACCATGGAAAGTGCAAAATATGAGTCCTGCCTTATGTTGACACATTTGACAGATTTTTAAGTTACTCTGTCCGTGCTGTAAGACCTCCCAAGTGCTTGCATTTCGATTCTGTCGTCTCCCATGGACTGGGAGGGAACAGCCATAGAGTAGCTAGCTCTGGGGGAACATGGGGTGCTGTCAGACAGTGGTGGGCTCTAGAGTGGAAAGGGGGTTAGGCTTGAAGGAGAAGGGTGGGGAGCGTTGAAGATGGAATCTGAAGGACTGGAGACCCTTAAGACACCGACCGACTGTTGGGTGCTTCCTAGTTGGGTTACCTCCTGACCTTACCTGCCTAACAAGGCCTCTCCCTGACCCAACACCCGCCTCCCATTCTGTTGTTATTCACAAAATAGTGAGAGAGCGCTATGTCTGTCATGATTAAGGTCATTAGGGAAAAAAAGGTCATGAAGACATTTTCTTTCTTTTCTTGTTTTCTTTTTTGCTTTTGGCTTTTCAAGACACGGTTTCTCTGCGCAGCCCTGGCTCTCCATCCCAGAACTCACTCTGTGCACCAGGCTGGCCTCAAACTCAGAGATCCCTTCTGCCTCACGAGTGCTAGGATTAGAGGTGTGCGTTACTACCTGGCCAGCCAGGCTTGGCTTTTCTTTTCTTTTCTTTTCTTTTTTTTTCTAACCTGCCTGTTGATGATGCCGCCGACCCCCACCCCCACCCCCCACTCCCATGAGCCGCTCCCTCCTGCATCTCTTTCTTTATTAAACGATTGGGACTACATTCCCAGCTCATCCGTGGAGGCCACCAAATGTCAGACTTGCTATTCTTCCAGGAGGAATTTAGAACCCTTGAAGAGCCAAGCACTCCCCAGAAGGCGATTTGTTTGTTGTTAAAACACCATTCTGTTAGGAGACCTTGTAATATCCTGGACATTGCATAGAGCTCTGAGAAAGCTGTTGCCGTAGTAATGGAGTGATGTTAGCCCAGGATTCCAGGCTAGCAAATAGAACATAGAAGCAAGCCCAGGTCTACATCTGTGTAGATGGCAAGCCAGAAGCTCCAGCCTTCCTGCGACAGCGTCAAATAAGAAGCCTTTGCAGAAGGTGAGGAAGGCCTTGGGATGAAATTGCTACTTTTGGGCAGAAAAATCATTCAAATTTAAGGTAAATCCAAATTTCTGAAAGTTTTTACAGAAACCTCGCTTACTTGGCAGTCATAGTGAATTTGTTCTGTTCAACATTGTTGTGGGAAATAGGGGTTTGGTTTCTTATGGAAGAATGCTCCCGTTGGAAGAGGTAACTGCTATGCCTAGCTCTGAAGGGTTTGCAAGGATACCCCCTCCCCTGCACTTTTTTCCTGGATTATTTGCAGCGATTAATTTGAAGACAAAACAAAAACCGAAGCAAGGACTAACTTAGTGGACATTGGCTTGTCTCCTGGGCTGAAGGAGAATCGGAACAGCCAGGGCAGGTGGGGTCGTCTGGGGAGTGCTTGAGAGGTAAGGGCTGCACGCAGCACCTCTGGTCTGCAGGTGGCGCTCTTTAAGGCTCTGGCTAAGCGCTAAACTGCTCAGGTCTCGAAGTGAGGGAGGGAAAGGATCTCTGAAGTTCACACAGGCGCAGTTCACATTCTCACCATTCTGTTGGAAAACCTTGTAATATAATAATAACCATAGTTAGCCCAGGACTCCAGGCTAGCAAATAAAACATAGAAGCAAGCCCAGATTATCAAAATATCATGAAATCTTTTAACTACAGTCTAGCACAAAGCTCAAGACTATTGGAAGAATTCTCCCCTGCTTATGGTCAAAGCCTATAATTCAGCCTTTTGTACTCCAAGGAAGCCAGGGGCCCAGGGATGGAGATTGTTTGGAAGAGTGCTAGCCTAGCATGCATAAGACCATGACTTGACCACCCACACCCACACCACACAGAAGCAAGGAACAACAGCAAAAACAAAAAAACCAATCGTAACAAAAAGAACATAATGCTAGCCAGAGCCCAAAGGTAAATTTGATAATACTCAAAATAAATAATTTGAAAATTATTATTGTGAAGAAGAAAATATGGTCCCCAGTAGGAGAAAAGCCACTCAGTTGGAAGGATGACGAAATGAAATGGATGAAAGAGAGAGAAGTCAGAGTCACAGAACACTTGATGCATTTCATACAGAAAGTGTGAGCGGGGCAAGGCAGGGCTCAGAAAGTCTGACTCGGCCCCAGACAGACTTCGAGATGTGCAAACTGTCCCAGAAGGTGAGTTAGCAGATGCTCAGACAGCAGTTTTGAAATGACCAGCGACCGTGTGAAGCAACGTCACTCACTCAGAAATCACACTGAAGAAACTTCGTGAAGAAACGTAGGTGAAAATGTCTGAGACTTACAGAAGACTGTAAACACAGTTTCCAAGAAGCTCAAGTAAACCTCTGTGCAAGAGAGATGTGGATGGCCACAGCGAGGACGGCCATCACCTTAAAGCCAGCAGGGAAGAGAGAAGCCGTCCTCAAGCTTGTGATCCCCCTGCCTCAGCTTCTCTTCTTCTATCTGTCTAGGATGTGTGAAGGAAAAGCTAGAATGCTCAGCCTCTTGAAATGCAGAGACAAGAAACTATACACTTAACAATCTGTTAGGGGCTGCAGAGATGGCTGAGCGGTTAAGAGCACTGACTGCTCTTCCAGAGGTCCCAAGTTCAAATCCCAGTGAACACATGGTGGCTCACAACCATCTGTAATGGGATCTGATGCCCTCTTCTAGAGTGTCTGAAGACATTGACAGTGTACTTACATATATAAAATAAACAAATCTTTAAAAACAAAAAGAAAAGAAAAAAAACTAATCTGTTAGAATGTTAGTATTTCATAAATTAAAAGCTATCATGTCAGCCAGTGGTGGCTGGTCACCCTTAATCCCAGCACTCATGAGGCAGAGGCAGAGGCAGACAGATCTGAGTTCAAGGCCAGCCTGGTCTACTGAGTGAGTTCAGAGCTGCGTGGAGAAACCCTGTCTCAAACAAACAACCCCATCAAGTAAAACAAAAAAAGAAATAACAAAAGAAAAAAGAAAAAAAAACAAAACAACCAGGCGAGCACTGGTTAAGTAAGGTGACAAGCTTGTCACTTAGGAATCTGAAACTATACCCATGTTCTCTTAGAATTAGGATCTCACTCTAGGAGGCAGAGTGGGATTAGTCTGTAGATAATTACCATTGTTCTTTTTATTTATTTATTTATTTATTTATTTATTTATTTATTTATTTTACAAGACAGGGTTTCTCTGTGTAGCAATGGTTGTCCTGGAACTCACTCTGTAGACCAGGCTGGCCTCGAACTCAGAAATCCGCCTGCCTCTGCCTCCCAAGTGCTGGGATTACAGGCGTGTACCACCACCATCCCACCGCCCAGCACCATTGTTCTTTTTACACAGCTTAAGGTGGGGATCGGGACCTGGGTGTGGTGGCACCTGCCAGTGCCTGGGAGACGACAGCAGGGAGATCAGGAGTTCAAGGTCCTCCTGGGCTCCAGAGCCAGTTTGAGGCCAGGCTGGATCACACAGACATTGCCGTAACAAACAACAACAAACAAATACATCAGCAACAAATCTATTTATTTAAACAATTTTAAGGTTTTGAAAGGACAAGCCATTTTATTAATTGAAATAATTATAAGATTAAACCCAGGCCATAGTGTTTCTATTTTTAGGGGCAGAGGGATTTTTTTTCTTCCTGTGTATCTGATTGACAGGGCTTCGGCCTTGTTCTTTGCCCTGTTGAAGGCTTGCCGTTAATCAATTAATGTGACCCACATGCTATGTGAGTGAGCAAGTGTGTATGGATGCCCAAAGTATGGATGTGGTATTCCTGACCAGAGAGAGGTACAGGAAAGCAGGTAGCCTGGGATGATTTTAAATTAGTTTTAGATGGTTCATGTATATACTCCTCCTTATAAAAATTTCACATGGCAGTCGCCCATTTAAATGTGTGCCTCCTTTGCCCAAACTAATTGATCACAATGGCTGCAGGCTCCGTCTGGGACTGTGCGGCCTCTGAGCTTGTAGAAGGCCCAGGGTCTTCTCCCTTCTGCCCTTGGTGATTATGCTGGCTTGTAGAGAAGTGGCAGCTGATTACCAACCATACTTTTTGAGGGGAGTTAAACACTGCCAGTGGGCATTTTTGCTACTGTAATTTTGGTTCTGAAAGTTATTTTAATGCCAACTTTATTAACAAGAGAATACCACAATCCACCCATTTAAAGTATATAATTCAAGCTCTATGTGGTGGTATACAACTGTAATCCTAGTATTCAGGAAAACTATGAGTTTGAAGCCAAGCTGAGATATAGAGGAAGTTCTCGGCCAGCCTGGGCTACATGGCAAGACCTTGTGCTAAGACAAAAGTATACAGTTCAATTCAGTATATGATCAGTCTTAGAACACCTGAATTCTCCCACTCCCCAGGAAATCCAGCGTTCTTAGCTATCAGATTCCACTCCCTACCGCATCAGTTCCTTTTCTTATTGATGCTGCCAGGTACCCTACAAGAAGCATCTAAGGAGGCATATGATGGGAAAACAAGGCCTTGAGGCCAGCTTCCTGCCATAGCTGAGGAAGGCTACCTGCTTACACATCCATGGGTCAGGAAGCAGACAGGGGATTCTGATGCTCTGATGGTGGGACTCTAGTTCTTGGCGTGGGGCAGGTCTTCCTTGGTTGATGCTTTCTGGGGAAGCCCTCTGAGACATGCCCAGAGGTGTGCCTCACCAATGCTCTATCTAGTTCCTTCATCCAGTTAAGTTGATAATTATAATTAACACACCCACCTTTCCTTCACCCCAGGCTAACTGCTAGCCTGTTGTCTCCATGGGTGTGTCTGTTCTACAGATGATTTCAAATGGAAGGTAGGAAAAGGGACATCTAAATTAGGACTGTAGCTCAATTCTTTTTTTTTAAGATTTTTTTTATGTATATGAGTACACTGTCGCTGTACAGATGGTTGTGAGCCTTCATGTGGTTGCTGGGAATTGAATTTAGGACCTCTGCTCACTCCGGCCAGACCCGCTTACTCTGGTTAACCTTACTCGCTCAATTCCTGATCGCTCTGGCCCAAAGATTTATTTATATTATAAATAAGTACACTAGCTGTCTTCACACACACCAGAAGAGGGCGTCAGACCTCATTACAGATGGTTGTGAGCCACCAAGTGGTTGCTGGGGTTTGAACTCAGGACCTTCGGAAGAAGGGTCAGTGCTCTTAACCGCTGAGCCCTCTCTCCGGGGCTGTAGCTCAATTGTTGATGACCTGTGTCTATAATCTCAGGATGTAGGAGTAGTAGCAGGATGGTCAGAAGGTCAAGGTCATCTTCAGCTCTGCAGGGAATTTGAAGCCAACCTCACGGGCCATACTCTGTGTTTAAAAAGTATGGTCTTTTATGACTGACTTATCTCATTAGCACAATATACAGGGTCTCCCTATGTATCCCCAGCTATCTTAAAACTTGCTATGTTCACCAGGCTAGCCTCAAACTCACAGAGATCCATTTGCCTCCTCCGCCTCCCAAGTGCTGGGATCAAAGATGCACATCACCATGCCCAGATCAAAAGTCTCTACATAAACTAAAAAAAAAGCTGGGCGGTGATGGCGCAATCCCAGCACTTGGGAGGCAGAGGCAGGTGGATTTCTCAGTTCGAGACCAGCCTGGTCTACAGAGTGAGTTCCAGGACAGCCAGGGCTTCACAGAGAAACCCTGTTTCGAAAAACCAAAAAAAAAAAAAAAAAAGGTCTCTACATTTTTAAATTAATGTTTTCCTCTGTATGTACTTACACAATATACACAAACATTTTGGTTATAATCATGTGACTGCCTAAGAATATACAAAAAAAGATGTGAACCTGCGTGAATCCCGTCTAGTTCTTTCTGTACATAAACGTGCCCTCCATGTTAGGCGATATAGAAGGTGATAGGGATTTGGTTTCAAACAGCAGGGTCTGTGTCCTCAAGTGCTGTGTTGGCCTAGATTAGGGTGGAAGAGTGGCTGCAGCGATGTGGAGGGAGAGGGCAGAGACCCTGAGGAAAAACTCAAGTCAAATGTAGGCTGGGACTCAGGAGAAACTTCCAGACGGAAGTTCATGACCAGGCTGGGATCTACAGGAGGAGTGGGTACAAATAGGAAGGCGGGATGGAGAAGGAGGTAGACTTCCTGTGCAGAATACGGAGATGCTCAGTGTGTTGAGTTGGAGTGAAGGGAGTGAGTGGGATTCCAGCATGGGAACTGGGAGCTGAGCGTGGAGAGAGCTGGGGGGCAGCTCAGCTGGGAGTGCCTGCCTGCCACGGAACACCAAAGCCTGCTTCAGTGCCCGCACTGCACAAACTGGGCGCGCGCTCGCGTGCTCCAGCCCATATTACAGCACCAGAGAGACGGAGGCAGGAAGATCAGAAGTTCAAGGCCATCCTTGTTCACATCAGAAGTTCACAGTGTTCTGCGCTATGTGACACTATTTAAGTAGGGGAGGGCTCAGTGGAGATGGCTGTCCCTACTCCCACTGTGACAGCCTGATTTTGACCACTGGTCTCAGAGGTGAAAGGAGAGACTCCTGCCAACTGTCCTTTGATATCTACATATGTGTTCTGCACGACCCCCCAACACAATAAAAAAAGAGAGAGAGATTATAAAGAGACCTGGGTCCCTCAGTGGCTGCCTAACTCCCTAGTGATCTGTTTTGTCTCAATTAGATGGGTGTCATTAAAAGTAATCATTAGGAGATCTGAAGATTGACTGCTTAGGGGCGAACGAGTGGTTGTGGGGAGGGGCAGGTAGAGATGAGGGTCTGAGAGTTTGACGGAGGTGAGAAGCAGCTTCCGAGAAGCGACTCTGGGGATGCGTTATTTATTTCCTGAGGCTCTGGGGCTCAGACCCAGGGCCTCTCACACACCAGGCAAATGGGAACACGACCGAAGGACACCGCCAACCTCCATCCTCAGAATCTCCCTGTGTGGCGGTGGCTGGCCTGGAACTCACCGAGATCCATGAGATCCACTTGCCTCAGACTCTCAAGTTATATGAGTAACTTGCCTTGTGAACTTGGCACAAACGAGGGTCACCCGGGAAGGGGAAACCTCAACTGAACAACTGTCGACAAGTCTGACAACACTTTTTTTTTATTCGATGTATTCTTTATTTACATTTCAAATGATTTCCCCTTTTCTGGGTCCCCACTCCCTGTAAGTCCCATAAGCCCTCTTCCCTCCCCCTGTTCCTCCATCTACTCCTTCCCACTTCCCTGTTCTGGTATTCCTCTATACTGTTGCATTGAGTATTTCCAGAACCAGGGGCCACTCCTCCGTTCTTTTTGGACATCATTTAATATGTGGATTATTACTTGGGTATTCCAAGTTTCTAGGTTAATATCCACTTATCAGTGAGTGCACACCATGAGTGTTCTTTTGAGACTGGGTTATCTCACTTAGTATGATGTTCTCCAGCTCCATCCATTTGTCTAAGAATTTCATGAATTCATTGTTTCTAATGGCTGAATAGTACTCCATTGTGTAAATACCACATTTTTTGTATGCATTCCTCCGTTGAGGGACACCTGGGTTGTTTCCAGCTTCTGGCTACTACAAATAGGGCTGCTATGACAACACTTTTTAAAATTAATGATTGATCTGGGAAGACCCAGCCCACTGTGGGCGGTGCCACCCCTAGGCAGGTGGTCCTGGGTGCAGGCTGCGGGGGAGCAAGCCAGGAAGCGGCACTTCTCATGGCTTCTGCTTCAGCTCCTGCTTCCAGGTCCCTGCCTGATCTTCCCTTGATCACAGAATGTAACCTGGAAGGTGAGGTAACCCCTTTACTCCCCTGAGTTGTTTTGGCCAGTGGTTTATCACAGTAAGTGAGAACCCAGAGTGCTGAGATTAAATGGATGCCACATATCAATTCTCCGCCTTTTGGCTAAGATCAAGTGTAAATGGGCGCCACAATTCCTAGCGGCCCTTGGTTCCGTTCCTCTTTCCTTCCAGGTTTTCAAGACAGGGTTTCTCTGTGTAGCCCTGGCTGTCCTGGAACTCACTCTATAGACCAGACTGGCTTCAAAACTCAGAGATCTGCCTGCCTCTGCCTCCCAAGTCCTGGGATTACAGAAAGGGGTGTGCCACTACTGGCAGGCTCAGTCCTTGGTTTCTTGATAGAGCACCTTGTCATCTCAAATTACCATTCTCACTTCAAAGGGGGTAAAGAATTAGTTTATACTGAGCCCAGTAGGGGCGGCCATGGTCCCTGCAGCACAGGTTCAGGTTTTGAGAACAGCATGTTCCAATGTGGAAGTAATTTCATGAAGTTTGTATAGTTACAGGACAAAAAGTTATAAATCCAGGTATTTACCAAGTACATTGGTGGGAACATCAGGCTGTAGCAATGCCGCAAGCTACTGCTGTAGGTCTCGGATGCTACCTGACGTCATTCTCAGCTTCTGGGTTGGCGGGAAATAGTGGTCTTCTGAGACTATGCTCCAAAGATTGTACCTAATAGTCAAAATGACAGTGGGTCAGATGCAGAAAGTGGGCCATGAGTTAGAGGGCTAGAGATGACTCAAGGTAATGTTGGTTCTGAATCTGCAACATCCTGTCTTGGGACAATCAGGAAGATCTAATCAGTCAATCAGCCTCGTAGAATCATCAACACAGGCTTGGCTTCTTTCTGGGAAGTTCAGCTTACATGCCTCTGGGCTCTCCCTGTCTAGCCCCTGACTCCCAAGTGAAAGGCAGATCGTTCAAATATGTGTTATAAGACACTCTGGAGGGGCTCCAGGGATGCAGGGAAGCACTGTACCTGAATCATTGTGATTCTGCATGTTCCTTGCTGTAACTGAGGTGAGAGGAGTTAAACGCAGTTGCTTTGCTTGGCCTGAAATGTCAAGAGAACCGGAAAGCAAGCCCTGCTGATCCAGTTCTGTGGATAACGGGCACTAGGCACTAGCTGCCCTCTGTTCTCGCAGAGGCCACTTCTGCCGCCCGTGCCCTTGTTCATCTCACCACTGTTGTGTGTTCTTATTTAGGAGTTAAAAGCCTGGAAGAAGAGGTGTTTTTGAAAGGGAGAATCCGGGCTTAACTGGGGTAGGGATGAGGCTCACGTGGGCTGCTGTTTGGTTACTTTGTAGAAACCCCAGGTGGGGCAAAGCAGAACAGGGTAGGGGGGCCTAAGGAGCAATGTTCTTGTAAACGTTGCTTAACCAGAAATTGAAAGTGGGAGGAGCCAGGGAACTGGTTCAGGGCCTGGGAGCTAGACTCAGCAAGGGGAAAATAGGTTAAGACCTGACTCATGACTGGTAGTCTTCCTGCCCCAGTAGGGAGCCAGAGGTGCCTTGGACTGGTCAGAGGTGACCTTGGAGCCCTGCTCTGACTGAGGCACAGGGACCCTATGCCAGGAGGGGGACATAGAGTTTCAAAGCACTGGTTTTCAGTTTGTTTCTTAAATGCTGTGATGAGAAGCCATCCTTGGTGCTAAGTGGACTTAATCTTACTTGAATATCTTCATGACGCCATTTGTTGCATAGTGGGAAACATAGAATTAATTGACATGCCGATTGCTTTGGCCAGGCCAGGGTTCCCTTACAGTTTGGTGTTGAGGTTTTGCTCTTGCAGGGAAGGTAGTTCCTCCTTCTTTTTTATTTTTTTTTAATTTAATTTATTTTATTTTGGTTTTTCAAGACAGGATTTCTCTGTGTAACCCTGGCTGACCTGGAACTCACTCTGTAGACCAGGCTAGCCTCGAACTCAGAAATCCGCCTGCCTCTGCCTCTCAGGGGCTGGGATTAAAGGCGTGCGCCACCACTGCCCAGCTAGTTCTTCATTCTTGTTTGGCTTGCACCACACATACGTGCATGTGCAAACTAGAGTAACTCTGGTCAACCAGGCATGCTTAACAGTTAAGAACATGATCTCAGCTTCCTTTTCTCTGAGCGATGACTTTGGGGCTCTCCTCCTTTGTCCAGGTTTGTACCCCTTGGCTACAGCAAGCCAGGAGGCAGAGAGTAGCCGGAAGCTGACACACCTGTTGAATGCAGTGACAGATGCCCTGGTCTGGGTGATTGCAAAGAGTGGTATCTCATCCCAGCAGCAATCAGTCCGTTTGGCCAACCTCCTGATGCTTCTCTCTCACATCAGGCACATCAGGTACAAACTTGTGGGACGCTGCTCTGGTGGGGTGTGGGCAGAGCTTGTGTTCAGGGCTTTGGGAACAGGTAGGCAAGTTTGCACAGATATGGTAGAATGTTTGAACGAGACTGGCATGCCATCAGTGTATGCACCTGCACCAAAGCTTGGCCCATAGTAGGTATTGAAATAAGTGTCACGGGTCACCTGATAGGGATTTTTGTAGCTGCTGGTAGGACCCACCTGTATGCAACTGCTAGTCTTTTGAATTTGTTTATGGAGTCCTAAAATGGGCACCTGTCTCTCTAAAATGAGTGGCCACCTTCCTCAGACCACCCAGGGCCAAGGCCTGAAGTTATTTTTGTAAGGATGCTAAGCCTGGCTCTCCTGGTTGTCCTTTAGCTGAGGACTAGGGTTGGGCAACAAGTTGTCCTTTGGTTTTTGTGGCATCAGGGTACCAAGGATGAGACTTGAGAGAACTTCCCAACAAATTGAGGAAGGAAAGCTGTGGATGGAGCACAGTCCAGCTCAGGAAGTGCACAGCGTGTGCAGTAGGAGGAGGTTGTGGTGAGATGGCTGTTGCTGGTATAGTGACGTTCAGTGGCTGGTGTCACCCAGGAGGAGATGAAGACAGAAGGCAGTGCTCTCCTGAGTAGGAAGCTGGAAGAGCTGTGGGGAGGACGGTGTTCCATTCCAGCATTTGACAAGGAGGAGGAAAGAAGGAAGATTTCTTCCTGTTTCTTCTTTAATGAACACTTGGTCGATGGCCTTTTACAGAACAGGGATCAGTCTATCCTTACTATGTGTGAGTTCACCTGATTGCTGAAGTTTATGCATAACTCCCAAATCAGTACTGGTGACCCTTTTAAGGTCAAGCTAAGAATGGCACACCTTTTCAGTGTCTTGACACAAACCTTCCTAGCTAAGTCAGTCAAACTCAAGGTGCCTCAGGTCTCCCATTGTGAAGCAACTTACAGTTATACTCTTTAGAACCATGTTTTTATGGCTTTTGTGTTTCTTATGAGCTCTCTTGTGAGCTCACGGTGCAGGGTTGGGTGGTGAGCCAGAGGTGAAGATGACATCACTTTTGCCCTTGAACATAGACCTTTGAGGGAGCCGGATGCATAAGCTACAGAACAATGGGGTGGGAGAAGTATAGGGAATGTGAGGGTGGGGCGCTTAGGGCAGGGTGAGCTGGCTTTGTGCAGGAGCCTTGGGGACTACCTCAACGGTCTCCTGGCTGTCAGGAGGGGAGCATTCTGAGTGCCTTTTCCTCCCCATAGTAACAAGGGCATGGAACATCTGCTCAGCATGAAGTGCAAAAATGTGGTTCCAGTGTATGACCTGCTGCTGGAGATGCTGAATGCTCACACGCTTCGCGGGTACAAGTCGTCAGTCTCAGGGTCTGAGTGCAGCTCGCCAGAGGACAGTAAGAACAAAGAGGGCTCCCAGAACCTACAGTCTCAGTGATGGCCAGGCCTGAGGCGGATTACAATGACGGTCAAAAGTGGAACATGTACCCTAGCATCTTGGGTACCCATGTTGTACTTTCCAGGAGTCAGGGTGGTTGGGTTGTGGTGTTCCTTGTACCAGGACTCGATGAATGCCGAGTTCTAACTTGTATTAGCCTTAGAAGGCTCTCGATGTACTTCCATCCCTTTGCCCACTTGGAAAACATCTTAAAAGTTCTGGAATGAAAGGTCAAAGTCTGCCTTGGAAGGATTGGCCTTAGACAGGAAAAAGAATGTCACATGTGACATGTCTGTAGGACATGGACTGTAGAATAGTGTGGTCATAAAATTAACCTTTGAATGGGGTCTTCTAGGCCACTTGATTGTAGGATTGAAAACCACATTGACAATCACCTTGTTTCGCAGTCCTACCTCACAGGCCTGTGGGGACTCATAACTTGTGATTATATATTATTCTATCTAAGACCAGAAAGATAAAGGTCAAGCTTAGATGTAACCTTGTTCCTCCTCCCAGATGCTCTTACTGTCTGTGTGCAGGTTCATCCTGCTTGGGTTATAGTCATAGAGCCTGCTGCTTGGTCGGTCTGAGTGTGGTCACTGTCCTAGATTAAGATTTAAATCTCTTTCTAAAGTTAACTTCCTTGAAGCTATGTTGGTGTTTCTCTCTCTCCCTCTCTCTCCCTCCCTCCCCCTCTGTCTTGCCCTCCCTCCCTCCCACCATCTCTCTGTGTGCATATACACACACATGTGGAAGTCTCCATTTTTTATAAGAACAGAGTCAATCCTGTGGGTGTCAGTCACAGCACTGCTTCTTTTATGCCTTGAGAATGCAGGTTTCATCTTGCACAGCAGAGGTGACAACATCAGCTACCTAGCACCAATTCGAGGCAAGGATGCTACAGGCTATGGATATACATGATACATTATCTTCTGGAAAGATACCACTCACACAGCTTCAGGCCTCATAGTGTGGATTCGATGAGCAAAACACTTTGTCTTCCATTGCTGTGAAGAGACATCCTAACTAAGGCAACTCTTTTTTTTTTTTTTGAAGACTTGTTTATTTTATATTTATGAATGCATTGTCTCTGTCTTCAGACAGACCAGAAGAGGGCATAAGATACCATTACAGACGGTTGTGAGCCACCATGTGGTTGCTGGGAATTGACCTCAAGACCTCTGGAAGAACAGTCAATGCTCTTAAGTGCTGAGCCAGCTCTTCAGCTCCAAGGCAACTCTTATTAAGAACAACATTTATTTGGGGCTATCTTACAGTTTCAGAGGTTCATTCCATTATCATTATGGCCAGAAGCATGGCAGCATCCAGGAAGACATGGTGCTGTAGAAGGAGCTGAGAGTTCTACATCTTGAGCTGAAGACAGCCAGGAGAAGACTGGCTCTGTCTTCCACAGGCAGCCAGAAGGAGGCTCTCAAAAGCCCACTCACAGAGTGGCACACTTCCTCCAACAAAGCCACACCTACTCCAACAAGGCCACACCTACTCCAACAAGGCCCCTCCTATTCCAACTAGGCCACACCTCCTAATAGTGCCACTTCCCATGGGCCAGGTATATTCAAACCACCACACACATTTGAACACATATTTTTTTTACTCCTTCAAAGAGTTATTTAGAGATAATTAAATATAACAAAAACAAATTCTTCTCTAACCTATAAATCTCTTACGATAGTTTCTTTTCAGAATATTAGTGAGGTGGGCTGTGTGAAGTACAAACTTGGTAGATACGTTAGTTCTTTCTAATGGAATATAATGGGCGCTAAGGAGAAAATTCTTTGGAGTGGCAATTGTAATGCACATTTTAGAAACTGGAGTTTTCAGATACATTTATAGGAACATGACACATTTACAAAATGTGTAGCAGCTCTACTTTGGAAGTCAGCAATTAAATGATCATGCCGATTGGATGCTTTTAAAAATGAAACCTGGGGATACAGTATTAAGTATTACTTTCCTTTGAAAATAGAAGGTTTTTTTTTTTTTTTTGGTCAGTACATCCTGTATTTACTGAGTCATTCATTAGGAAGATTACACTTAACGAGAGAGAACTTGAATATGTCTTAATTTTGATATTGATACGCTGTTGCCGAAGCTGACTTTAGCAGCTGTCTCAGACACAGGCACGGGAACACACAGGTGCTAGCAGTTCAGAGACAGTTGGGAACTATTAGCGGTTCAGTGCTATAGCCCAAGTTGTCAGTGCAGAAAGCGTTCTACTATAAACAGAGGTTGAGGGTTGGAGAGCAGGATGGAAAGGAAGCCTTGAGAAATTTTGCTTTTTAAAGAGACCGCCAGACAGGAATAACAAAACAATCCGAATTAGCTCCAAGCTATTGTCTAGTTAGTACACAGTGCAGTTCTTGGTTGGATTTGGATAGCTAAGGAAGGTATACGTTTGAACTCAGGTGGTCAAGCACCATTCTGTGCCAAGTCCTGTGTATTCTTAGATAATGTTCCAGTGGCCATTAGTTAGCCTTGAATTCCTAATCCCCCTGCATCAGCCTGATGGGATTCAGACATGTGCCACCATGCCCAGCCAATTGGCTATTTAACACCAATTCTGCCTGCCTGCTTCTAAGGGCTGAACATTTCATGTGTTTGGTTCAGTGGGATGAGGCCATAACACTCTAGGTCGATTCTTCTTGCCTTGCATTTCACCTGGGTCTGGCAGGGACACAGGTTAATCATGCCTGATACTTCTCAGTACAGGGCTGTTTTTGACTGGGCTCTGGGACAAGTGGATGTTTGAGATATAATCTGTACTCTAAAGACTATTGGTTGTTTTGAGTAACCTAGTTTCCCCTTTCATCTGAACTGCTAATATCTCTGCTCATGTGTTCCCTACAGGCTAAGGATGACATGGTTTTCAATGTATTGGGGAAATGCTCAATGCCCATTTTAAAGATGGGTCATTTCTCTTTAGTCTGTGGTAGCTTCCTTGAAACGTTCCCCTTCCTTCGAGACAGTGTATGAGTTGTGCTCATAGCTAAGCATGAGTCTCCAATGTTCACGTTTCTTTTAAAGGATGAATAGGACCTGGCACCTGTGAGCATGGGTTAGATTACTGAACAATCCCCACGCCACCCCACCCCCAAGACTCCTCCATGAAACCACAACAGAGCAGTAGAATCCTCAGTTCTGCCTTAAACCAGTATAGTGGGATTCTTTTATTTTAATCAGCAAGGGACCGCCTGAGATACTTACCTGTGGACGAGGGGGTGTTGCCTAACCCCCAAATCACAAGTTTGAATAGAACTGTTCGCCATGAATACCCTTAATATACAGATTCCTGGGCCTGAACAAGCCCTAAGGGGACTGTGTGGACAATCCCAATTGGCTTTGTCTGCTTGTCACCAGGAGAGGGATGAACTCCAAAAATGATCCCAACGAGTTTTCCCCCCTTGAGAAATTCAGGTGAGACCACAAGACAAATGACACTCTTAGGGAATTTTAAGCATTTAAAAAGCAAAACAGTGTAACCACAGCTACCCCACCTCCTTACCCGAATGATGTTTCCTGCTAGTTCTTCGGCAAAGCCAGTGCTTTTAGCGTTTTCCGAGCAAAAAGCGTTACGTGCCAATTCTCAGCATTGCTTCCCGTGCAGAGCCGAGGGAGCTAGGTTGAACCACTGTTTCTAGCATTTCCTAGCGTATGAAGGACTTGGTTCCTATTGGTATCTGCTTGCATAGTGCAGATCACTTCCCAAAACTCAAGGTGGTCCCTGGATTTCCAGCTCTATTTTGAAACAGAGCAGTTTTGTTTAGTAAGATTTAATACATGTCTTTAAGCTGCTTTTTAAAAAGATACTATAAAGGTTACCGAAGTAACAAAAATATACCATCTGGTATGTAAAATAGTATTTGTGGAACACTGTGTGCCGGACACAGCTTTCACATAGAATCTTTGGAATCCATTACTGTGACTCTATTTTAATTGTCCAGATGTGGAAGCTAGAAGGCCAAGCGGGCTTACTCAGGGTCACACAGAACAAATGCTGGGAGAGATCCGGCAGGTCCTGGCTAGTGCTGACCCTGCTTACACAGCTTGCCTAGTTAAAAAAGGTGGTGGTGGAGCACACCTGTAATCCCAGCACTTGGGAGGCAGAGGCAGGCAGATTTCTGAGTTTGAGGCCAGTCAGGTCTACAAAGGGAGTTCCAGGACAGCCAGAGCTACACAGAAAAACCCTGTCTCAGAAAAAACAAAAAAAAAAAGGGGGGGGTGGTGGGTTGGGGGTGGGAGGGGATGGGGGTGGGAGTGGGGCTCAGTGGAGCTTTACGGCTAAGAGGTCTTGCCTTGCATGTACTGGGCCGTGGGCACTGCAAAAGATAATTCCAAAAACTTTATATTTCTTGCTTTCTACAATTGTGCTACACTCCCCTCTCTCAAATCTTTTCTAAATCACAGAATTTATCAAGCAGGGTCCCTGAAGCTTAAGTGGGATCTACCTATGAAACCCCACATGCCTGACACTCCAGACACCCCTGGGGACAGCCACAAACAGCTTAGAAATTTCTGACCTAAGAATTCAAGTCTCTATTTTATCCATGTGCAATTTACAGCTCTGAGGGACCACCCTACCTGCTCAAGGTCTTTGCAGCTTCTTGTCACCAAGGCTGGACTTGAATTCCAGCCTCCTGTTCACTGGCTGCCTTTTCTAGCTCCAAGATGCTACCTGTGAGGCAGTGTTGTGATGACAGTGGGTGAAGCCCTGGGTGTCCCCTTTCATTTTTACCTTCTCAGTTTAGAGTGGGTCTGCTTGAACCTTGGTGTTGCAGAAACAGTGATAGGCAGGAGAGGGATGGCCATGGTACTCCTGTCCTGCCATCTTGAGTTCTTAAGCCAGGAGGTCTGCCGTCACTTCCGGTACTTCTTTTCCTCCAGTGCAGCTAAGCTTCCCACACGCCTCGAAAGGATACCAGTGTGAATGCCACACCTCCCAGGCACCATGTCTCCCCGTGGGGCTGAGCGCACCACATACTGGTTTTCTCCTGTAGCTCTCAAAGTTCATGGATCCAGTAGCAGCTGTAAATTGTGCGCTGTCTCAGCATACGTGAGTTTAAAAATACCAAGGATCATCTTCCCTGTAGGCCGGCCTGCTACCTGATGGTGGGCTTTCTCTTTGTGAAGGGTAAAGGTTCATTAGCCCAAAATAGTTCCTAGTAACTGAACTGTCAGTACTGTACATTTATTTGCCTTGTGAGCCCTGGACTGATAACTTTATCGGGCAGTGGTCATGTGTCCTTCTGAGCCTGTTGGTTGACTATAATTTGTCATATTTTCAGACAGATGCTGTGTACCGTCAGACTAATGTGTTGGTAACAGACTTAACTGGGACCGTTTGAGTTTGTAGGTAGCTTACTCCCAGGAGCCCAAGCACTTGGGAGGCTTGCTGTGGATATGAGGCTAACCTGGACTACATAGTGAGATTCTTAACCTCAAAAAGCTGAATAAACAAAAAGACTGTGATGCTTATAAGGCTGACTGCCCATTTGTCTGGGACTCTTTTGTCCTTACCACGTCTCTTGAATGTCTATGGAGTTGTAGAGAGAAGTTTAATGTGACATAAATAAAATGTTTTTCATAATTTGGGTTTTAAAACTGTATTTCTTGGGAGCTGAATGCAAAAACTTACAGTTGCTGGGTTAAGCAGTGTCTGGGTTTCTTCCATGAATTCTCTTTTGGGGTTTATATTGTAAAAACTGTGGCCAATCTTCCTAGGAGAGGAAACATTAGTGTGGATGCTTGCCTGCAGTCTGAAGACTCACTGCCCCTCTTCCCCTCAAAGTTAATTAACAGGAACAATTAACTTACAGTCACCTACTCACTTGTGACATATGACCCCTGCCACTGTATGTGGAGGTAAAAGTCCCAGTATGTAGAGAACCCATTTATTTTTCAATTTATTAGGGTAGAATTTCTGAAATTATATATAAACTATTCACTTATTATTCAATTTATTTGGGAAGATTTTCTGTACTTGTTTCAACTGAGTCAATATACCCTTCAGAGCCGGGGTGAAGTCATTCATTCATACTGAAGTTATTTTTGTGCCTATGGTCATTTGAAGGTTTCTCCCTCCAAGGAGGGAACAAAGGATGTGAACAATTTGCTTCAGACTGACAATGAAAGATGAATCATGCCTCAGGAGTGTTTGGGGGTTACTGCAAGCTCTGTATTAAAGAAGGCAGAGGAGGTTTCCCCAGGGCAGGAGGTGGGGAGAAAGGATAGTGCACGCGTGGGTGGGTGGGGCGGTAGTGGTGGTGGTGAGGGCCAAACTTAAACTCAGAGGTCCTTAGGTTGAAAAACTGTATCAGTAGCCTTTAAAATACAAACAACCCTTGGACACACCCCAGCGTGCCCTCCTGAGGGCAGTGAAGGCCTGTGGAACACTTTCTTTGATCTGAGCCGGGAAGGAGCTGGCACTTCTGCTAACCTCCAGCTACTTGCCTCAGAGCAGGGAACCTTAAAGCAAACCTTAATTCAGTGGCTCAAGAAGAGAGTTGTAACATTTAGATTTGTTTCCTCTGCCTACCTCCTCCCTCCCCAAGACTTCTGTGAATGGCACACAGTGATGGTGGGAGAGAAAGCCTATCTCCCTCTCCATTTAATAACTTGAAATGACAGACTTTTTAAAAATGGAAACGTGCTGGGTAGCCGAACAGACGGCATGAATATCTGAAGAGTGAAGGATCCGGCTTGGAACACGTGCTGACCGACTTCTCTGCCTAACCCTTTAGGGAGGGGTTCTGCCCGGTCATCCCTGACTGCTACTACAGAGGAAGAACTGGGTTGGTAACCTTCAGTGGAGGATGGAGAGATGCTGACTGACTGCAGTGGGAGGCACAGAGAGAGGTGGAGACTTTGCCTCTATCGTTAGCCCACTGCCTGTCAGAGGTTGCACAGCACCCTTTGCTTTTTTTGGAGACAGGCTCTGTGTAGCCTTAGGGGTTGTCCTGTCACTCTTGTAGGCCAGGTTGGCCTCAGACTCACAGAGATTCATCTGCCTCCACGTTCAAGTACTAGGACCTAGCAGCACGCACCACCATACCAAGCTCACACAGACCATTCCCTCATTCAAAGATGCAAAACTTTTATTTTTTAATAAATTGCATATAGAGTCTTACTCTAGCCTAAATTGACCACGTGATCCCCCACGTTTTGGGATCAAATGACATCACAACTGGAAAGTTTTGTACTGTGAAACTTTCTTTCATGCACAAAATCACTAAAAAGTTACCTTCAGCATATATGGCTTAGATATATGTGAGATATAGTCCCACCCCTAGATATCTTGATATGTTTATATAAATTTCCCCCCAAATTATGCAAAAAATGCCTTCAATTCAAAGTACTTCTAGTCCTAAGTAGAAATATCTGAGCCACCTGTAGTTCATCTCAGAAAACTGGCAATGGGAAAGTCTGGGCCAAGTGTCTCTTGTCTTTAGATGCTTTCCCCAGCAATGGCTGGTCAGGGGCGACCCACTTACATATTGTGATGGCTTTTGCCAGCTGGAGCTCTTCATCACTGTGGGAGCACATCAAGGAGGGAAGACCCACCTAACTGTGGGCAGCGGGATCCCATGGGCTGGTGTCCCTGCCTGAGGGAAGAGGAAACGCTAGTAAAACACGGGCATCTGTGTGCCTCCACATTCTGACTGAGGTATTTCATTACCGTGACAAGATACACACATGCAGGAAGGCTCTCACTGCAGACGGGTTGTGGGTCTCAGTCTTAGTCTTCCACAAAGATGAATGTGAGTGGAACAGAAAGCTTTGATGCAGAGGACCTGAGTTCAGTTTTGAGTGTTCGCCTCAGGTGGCTTCCAACTGCCTGTACCTGCGGTTCCAGGCGCTCTGACAACCTCTTCTGGCATTTTCAGACACCTCCACTCATGTGCATGTACACATATAATATGCACAAGTATACATTTAACTAAAAAAAAAAAAAAATCAGTATTTTTTTTCCTTGACCATTTCGATCCTATTTACCCAATCTTTCCACTTCTCCCAGTTCTATCCCCTCTTCCTGACCCACCCAACTCTGCTCTTTTTCTTTTTAAACAAGTACAATATGTGCTACCCAGATATTCTTAGATGTGTGGCCTTCCCTGGAGCCACCAAGGGCTACACCCTTAAAGAAAATAGACTCTCCCTCTCCAAACACTATCAACTTCCTAGCTCCTAAGGCAGGAGTGGGACTTAGCATCGGCCTCCCCTCTCCATGCTGGAACTGTCTGGCCTGAGGCAGCACTGGTCCTGTGCATGCAGCATGATTGCTGTGAATTCATAGCTACAGCCATTCTGTGTCTACAAGGCACTGTCTTGTCACCCTTATGCTGACTCTTACAGTCTCCCCATACCCTCTTCCACAACAAGCCCTGAGCCTTTGGAGGAATGGGGTAACGACAAAGATACAGGGCTGAGACTTCTACAGTCTCTTATTCTCTGCGTCTTGATCAGTTGTGGGCTTTCTGTGTGAATTAGCATCTACTAGAAAAAGCCTCTCTTACAAAGGTTGATGGATACACTAATCTATGGATATAACAGTGACCTATTAGGAGTCAGTTAAATACGTTAGTAGATCCTCCCCTTAGGACATATAATCTGTCCAGACTCAGGTTGTTTGTCCTGGTAAGAAAGGAAGATGGGCAGTTAATCCCATGACATTCACACCTCTATTGTAGCAGTGGGGATGTCTTGCCAGATTGGCTGTTATAGTTTTCAGGGCTCACAGCTGGGCAAGATTGGTGACTTTGGGCCAGGAGTGGTGTGGCCTTTAATCCTCCCACTCTGGAGACAGAGACAGGTAGACATCTGAGTTCAAGATTTGCCTGGTCTACATAATTGAGATCTAGGCTGGCCAGGGCTACAATGGAGACTGTCTCAAAAAAAAAAAAAAAAAATTCCTTTCCATCTCTGGTAGCACTCAGGGCACCTTCAAGCACTGCGAACGCTAGCCAGTATGGATGAAGAAGCTTCCCAGAGAGAACCAGCTTGACCTCTCTGTTTTGTGACTCAAGTGTGTTGTGTCTGCAGTACTAGGTTTTCCTATGAAGTTCTAGATTAGAGACATGTGACATCATGTGAGGCTCTCCTTCATAGGCGTTAATAGATGGCTGTGCTACGTGTAGCAGGCTCTTTCAGGATTTGGAATACAGCTTTTTCAGGCCCTTTAAAGGTTTGTGAACTAATCAGCTGTTACTGTAACCGACATGGCTTTGGAGGTGACGTGACCTTCCTCCCTTGGCGCTCAATAGCCCTTTTTTGTATTTTAGGTTTTTAATATTTTAACTATAATACATTGTGGAGAATTTCTTATCTATTTAGTGTCCTCAGGAATCTTTTCCCCAAGTTTTGGGAGATTTTCTTCTATGATATCTGTGAACAGGTTTTCTAGGCCTTCACCACGTTTTTCTTCTCTCCATGTCCAAACTCGATTATGTCTTTTTATGGGGTTCCAAAACGTTTCCAGGTTGTTATTATTAAATGCCTGTTGATCTCCACTGAATCATCCAATTCCTTTGTCTTCTATCCCTGCCTGTTTTTGGCACAATCAACTCTGTGGCTTAGGTTGAGGCTTTTACTTGGTTTATTGAAATTTTCATTTCTAACATTTCCATTTGAATTATCTTTAAAAAACAAAAAACTCCCTTATTTTTGTATCTGTCTTGAGTTGTTTGATTATAGTTACAATCATTCTTTGAATTCTTTAAGTTCTATGCCATTTTCATTTGGGACTATAACTGTGGGATTTGTATGTCTGGAATTTGTTGGTTGTTTCCTAAAGATATATTTATTTCTATGTATATGAGTGCTCTATCTGATTGTATATCTGAATATCAGAAAAGGGAATCAAATCCCATTACAGATGGTGGTGAGTCAGGATGTGGGTGCTGGGACTTGAACTCAGGACCCTTGGAAGAGCAGCCAGTGCTCTTTACCACTGAGCCATCTCCCCAGGCTGGTTGAAGATTTTCTTTTATTCAAGTCTCCATCTTTCAGCAGAGGTATTTAGTGTTCAGGATGCTAATTCACAGCAGTGCTGGGAATCTCAATTTCCTGTTTGTTGGGTAAATGGAGATGCAGCCTCTCTCCACGTCTTCTGTTTCTCTGCTACAGTCTTGCAGAGTCTTTAGATCTAGAACAAGTTTCACCTGGCAGTAGGGACTGACTGATCCTGGGTCTCAAGGCTGGAGAAGATGGCTGGCAGGACTCTGGACAATGGGGTATATAGGTGGTGACTGAATGGCCCCTGGTGGCTATTGTGTTAGGATCTGGTGAGTCCTTGAGGCAGGGGAGACAGGCTAAGAGGAGGAGGCTGTCCCCGGCCTGGACCCAAGTAGCCAGAGAACTTGGGTAACCCAAATGGAGGCTAGGAAGGGAAAAGTGCAGGTTGCCTGTGGGTTCATACCATCAAGTGGTAGCTACAGCCTCACTGGGATCAGCTGAGTCTCAGGGAGACAGAGAGAAGGGGGCATTTTGGAGGAGGGAGAGCACAGTCAGCCTACCTCCCTGGGTCTGTGCCACAGGTGGCGGCTGCAGGGTCCATGGTAGCAGTGGCTGGGATCAGGTGAGTCTAAGATAATATGTGTTATAGTTGGAAGACCCAGTGCGCCACTGACCTGCTACAGAGTCCAATACACAAGCTGGCTTTTTTTTTTTTTTTTTTTAATGAGAAACATCTGGGTTGTACATATCACAAATAGTTCCAAGTTTCTTTACCAACCCCTGGTGGCCAAACAGCTCAACCAGACCTGAAGTGTCTCTTTAAACATGAAAAGTCTTAAAAAATTAAATTATAAAAACATTCCTATCAAGTCTGTAGTTTGGCATTTACTGTACATTAGTCAAAAGCTCAGGCTAAAATGGTTTTTTTTAAAATCAAAGTTTACATTATACATACAGATCCAGCCTTGTTAAAAAATATGCACAAATAATGACATCCATGCAATAAAATTTCCTTAGAAATTTTTAAAGCAATGTAAAAGAGCTGACCTGGGTACTGAACAGGGAGATTTTGGTTTATAACCGGGGAAGTGTAGACTACTAGCTGATTGGAAGAAAATTGATTCTAAATATTTAAAACGCATTTGAATCAACCAATCAGCTTCAGTGCACAGGAATTTCCAAACCATTACTAAGGTAGGGACCTACTGTAAGCTTCTTGGATATAGTTCATTTATGTGTCGACATCATTGTTCATGGGCCTTATGAGCTGTGCTACATTAACAGTGTTTTCCAAAGTGTGTGGCTCTTCCAGAAGTCCTCCTTCTCTGAACCCATCTAGTAACTTTGTCTGAATGCCAGGTCCTGCTGTACTTGATTCCTTGTCTCAGCAGAAGGACGTCTTGTCTGAGTTGTCCTGGGCTCCCAGAGTCCACTTGGACAAGAGGAGGTGTCTGCAGCAAATCCCCGGACCTTGTCAAGGTTAAGAGTCACTCCCGGGTTGGTCTGATGCCACGAGCTAAGCACCTGTGGCCAGCAGGCTGGCGGCACGGCACTGACCGGCGGAATCCTCTAGGTGGGAGGGGGCCCGTTGGTGTACCGCAGCATCGGGTAGAAGGAGCGGGCAAAGTTGTTGGCCTGGGTGCAGCTGTAGTCATCTTCAGAGGCAGGCAGCAGGCAGGCCAGGAGCAGCAGCAGCAGGAGCAGCAGCTGCAATGGTATTGCTGCCCTGATCACCCTTGAGAGGAAGGAGCGTCTTGGCTGTGAGCTGCCGGGGGTGTCGAGGTGGGGCGTCCTGCCAACAGAGAGGTGGGGGGTACTCATCAGGAGGGTTCGTAAGGCACTCACCATCATCATCTGACTACATGCTTATGGAGAGAAATCAGGGCTCTGGGATGCGAGGTTGAAATAAGCTGACAGCTGGGGCGATGGCTGATTAACACTAAATTGACAAGGCATAGATTCTTAGGCTAACTGCTCTAAGAGTGGGAGGCCTCATTCCACCGGCTGCGGCTCTGCAAAGAAAGACAGCCGAGAGCAACCATTTATCTCTCTAGCTGCTTCTTGACTGTGGGGACACTGTGACCAGCTGTCCCAAGCTCCTGCTATTGTGACTTCCCTGCCGTGATGGACGGACTGTACCCTTGGCACTGGGAGCCACAATAAACTTCTTTTACTTCCGTTGCTTTGTCAGTGCTGTTTTGTCACAGTGATAGAAAAGTAGCTCAGACAGCTGGGGTGCACTTCTGGAAGAGGAGCTTCGTCCTCTCCACAGGAACCCATGGGGAGTCACTGGGAACTGTAACCCCGTTACCTGCTGGCTGTCTCCTCCTCCTCCTCCTCCTCCTCCTCCTCTTCCTCTTCCACTCCAAACTGCTGGAACAAAGAAGCCCATTATGCCACGTGCCCTTCCTTAGGTTAGCTACCCTTTCCCCATCCTCTTAGGTCACTTTCCTTCCACACTTTTGGGACTAGAGTCACTCCACATGGGATTCAACTTGATGACCTAGGGAGTGATCAGGTCTGTTAAGCCATCAAGATTTTCATATTTCAGTTTACTGGCCTGATTTACTGGAGACGTGAGGAAATCCCTCAACAGAGGCCCTCACCTCCAATCTATTGTGACCTCAAAGAAAAGTAACTCACCAGGAGAGAGCTCTTGAGTCAAGTCTTTTAAAAAAATACCATTTTTTAATAATCATTTTAAAGGGCCAGAGAAAGCGCTCAGCAAGTAAAGGCACTTTCTGCTAAGCCTGATGACCCAAGCTCAGTGTCCAGGGCCCGAGCGACAGATGGAGACCCGAGCCCCACAAGCTGTTCTCTGGCCTCCGTGACATGTCTGTATAGACACACTCAAGAATAATTGTTATTAACAATATTAGAATTTCTTTAAGCCAGAAGATTGGTTGAAATAGATTTGTGCTATCACAGAAAGTCCGATGGGGCCTTGGACTCTCAAGATTCTGCCATCTTAGTGACTCTGAGAGCCATGCTGGGTATGGGAAGGAAGGGCACTGACCTTTGCAAAGGCTGCTGGAAGCTGTTCCCCCGAGTCCACCTCATCAAAGCTGGTCAAAGAAGCGTCTGGATTCTGAAAGCCACACCCAGTTGCTCAGTTTAGGGCAAAACAAAGTTGTAGGTAGCTGTGCTTTGTGAACCCTTGAAAGAACAGTTTGTTCTCATCCTACCTTAAATCCTTCCAATTTACTCTCTCCTCCCATGTAAAAGACAAGACTTTCTCAGACAAAAGGCCATATAGCCAAAGCACTGGAAACCCACAATCCCAGTTGGCTGTGAGTCTCCATCCATCACTGATGGACTTGTAACTATCCCAGTGAGGTGAGGCCACAGTCTGGTATGCCCTTGAGGTATATAGCACATTTTCAGGAGAACTGAAGCTCAACAGATTAATTAGGAAAAAGATCAGGACAGTCCTGAAAGTGAAGGCTGTATCTAGCACAATGGTAGACAAGATGGCGGGACCCATCTTGCAAATTCCTGCTGATAGATGGATATGACTGTTATCTGCCTTTGCCCAAATGACAGAACATGTGCCCAGGGCTTATGCACCTTATTTTATAAAGCTGCCCAGCAGGAAGGGGCTGGAGCCTTCACCCTCTCTCTACCACAGTGAGGCTGCAGCCTGCCCCCGCCTGCCTCTTCTCAGGTATTTTGGCCACTTGGCAAGTGGACTGACTCACCAGGCTTCCCTGCAAGGACATCAGATCTTGAGCCACTTGTTCTCGTAGCTGTTTGAGTTTCTTCTGGATGACGTGGACCTTCTCTTCAGCCTCAATGTAGTCTTCCCCGTGCCCCTTAACCAGAAGGCTGGAGGAAATCTCCTGCAAGGAGCTGACTTGAGGCTGACGGGCTATCAACTCCTTTTCCAGGCTCTGAAAGCAAAATGGTGGAAGACAGGTTGTCGGAGGGGAGGATGGTGCAGCTTATTGTGTTCTGGGACGAATGCTAGGCACAGCTCGATTCCAGAACTTTCTTTGGTTCATTGATACCAAACAGCTTTGTAAAGCTATTTGGACCAAACAGCTTTGTAAAGCTATTTGGTATCAATGAACCAAAGAAAGCTGGATAAGTTGTACCCAGCCCCTGTTTTTACTTCCCTTGAACTCTAAAGATCCTTTGATGTTGAGAGGTTTGAGGGAAGAAGGCGTGTGCTATGGAAAGCCCGGGCCCTTATACACTAAGGCAGAGAAACCGAAGCCAGCACACCTGCCTGGAGCTCTGGAGCTGTTGGATGGAGCGCACCGCACCACGCAGCTAATGGCGGGTGCGCCGGGAGGTCACTTAAGGGCTGTCCTTGCTATGCTGCAACATCCATTCAAATTAATTAGAAAATCAGTTTCAATCACATTCCAATCCCTTGGCAGTTACCCGAGGTACAGAGGTGAGAGATACACACTCGTGTGGAGAAGTTCTCTTGGGCATGTTATGTAGGGAGTGGAACTCTACAGAGATTTTAGCATAGACTTTTCAAAAACCAATGCCCAGAAATTCTAAATATAAAATACTGACAATGAGACTACATCTAAGCTTATAGGTACAAACAACTCCCTCTGAGACATGGGAGAATGTATAGGTCTCACCTTGGCTTACTAGTGAAAAATAATCTATAAAGACACAGTTAGAAAATAGGACATTTCTATTATGAATATAGATAACTCATGCAGCTCATCTTGGGCAATATGTCCGCCCTCCCCCCCCAAACCTGTGCCCATAGTCTATCAGCCAAGGATCAAAAAAACCACAACAAAGAATATCATCTGAACACACGAATGCTTTCCTTGTTGTTATTCCCTAAGTGTGGCATAACAGAAATTTATACAGCATTTACACAACTCACTTGTATCATACTAAGGATTGGAATCAAGAGAGGATTCGAGATGTATGGCAGGATTTGTGTAAATTGTATGCAAATATATGCAAATTGTATATAATATTTAAATATGCACAAACATTTTACCTGGTGAACTCACTCAATTACCCCCAAATCTGGGTATGTGTAGGTGTGTAGGACCACTGGACATCCAGGGGTGAATATATTAACAATGGGAAAGGTGTCTTTAATGCACTGATGTCCCTTGTTCCTGAGACTCTTAAAAGCATCTGTCTCTGGCTTCTCACCTCTCTGCATGAACCCATGAGGCACAGCCACCAACAGCGCCCAGAGCACTGGATGAAGCCGCCAAGGAGCAGTGACAGTGACTGACAGTGGCTGGTGGGCCTGTGGAGGAAACTTACCATTAGCTCTGTCTGACACTCCAGGAGGACCTGGCGGTCGGCCTCTGGGCTGGTGACTTGCGCCTTCTGCCTGCGGCTCTCCGCACTCGCCAGCCACAGGAGCAAGTCTTGACTCAGTTGGTGAAAGTCCTTCAAGGAACAACACTCGTGATAGCACCGTGCATGGTGGGGGCTGAGGGGGAGCGCGCCTCGAAGGAACTTGCTCATTCACCTCCATTAGTCAGTAAGCAAAGGTCCAGATGACAGGCCAGGGACTCAACCAAGGAAAGCAGGGAGCAGGGAGGACGAGTGTGCACCTGCCTGAGCCCTGGGAGGCATCAGATAGAAACTGATACCAGCAGTGGGGGTGGGGGAGGGATGGGTGTTCTAGGTACTGATTTAAATGTGAAGACCACATATGTTATTTAATCCACATTCCAGATACAGTGGTTGTGGGATCCTACCCCACATGACAGGCTGTGATGGGCTCATGCTCCTAAAGACAGACTCAGAGCTAACCGGCAGTGGAGAGCTAACACACACTCAACACTCAACACTCATGTGGGTTGGGTTGTAGGCCAGCATTACACACCTCACATTGTGCAGACCTAAAAAATGAGCCCTAGACTCAGACTCAGGTCTCAGAGGAGAACGTTGACATCCTGGGGTTTCAGGGAATCATATCTTAATATCAAACTGCTCCTGTACTCAGAGCCAGGACTGTGATTCTCTCTGATGAAAGGACAGAGAGAGGCAGTTTCCTCAACCTGGCGGCATGCTTGCTGTGACCCTTACCCCCAGCGTGGGCATAGACAACAGACCTGGAGATGCTAGGTAAACACAGGGTCATTTCAATGGCACTGCGGGGAGGGGAACTTGCTTACTTCCTAGCTCAAGCCAGCCTGGGGATGGTATAAATATCTCTGCAGCTCCTATCATATGGGCCAGGGCCCTGGGCTGAGTCAACATACCTGGCACTGCATGAGCGACTGTCGCAAGTCTCCTCGCCAGCTGTCCATCACACCCTGGATGGCGTCCCAGGACAGGCTCAGTTGATGGAGCCTATTTTGGAGTTCTGTGGCTTCGGGGCTCTGGCTTGGCAGATAGTCCTTGTGGCTCATGTTGACGGAGACCATTAAGGCCTTGTAGGTATCGAAGGCTTTTAATATCTCCTAGGGAAGAGATCATGTTAGGGCTTCGCACAACAGGGAAGAAGGGCTCATTTCAAATACCTGTAAGGGACAGACCTCCTCCACATGTCTCCAAGCAGTGGGCACCAGGATGGGAGAGAACTTGCCTGTGAGTGGCTGGGAAGCGTCAGCTGAGGGAGCTGCCTTACAAGGTTAGTGAGCTTGGCTGGCCGGCAGGGGCGGGGAACCAGAGGCCTGCCTCTGACAGGCTTGGCTGGAGGCATGAAGAGGCCCTGCTAACTTCCACAGTCCCTTTTCTGTCACTGGCTTAGGGACAGTCCTAGGTTTCTAGATAAAAACTATGTAGCTGCTTTGTATTTGCCCTAGGGACCCCAGAAACATCCTCTAGGAGAAGCGGTGACCTCTGCATCCACAATGGGAAAGCACAGGTGTGGAGAGAAACTGGACACCTTCAAGACTCCTGTTTTGGGTTTCAGAACCTCAGACTTATCTGCTCAGGGCACCCCTAAAGTACAGGGCTCAAGCTATCCCTCCCCTGCACCCTGGGTTGGTGCCCCTGGGGTCTTGGGCTGATCACAGGAGTAATAAATCTTTAACTGTATCACAGAGTAGCCCTACTAGTCAGGCCATGGGATCCCTTCCCCTCAGCCAGTGAGCTGATCTGAACCCTTTCCAGGAAGACTCCACTGCTAGCCTTGTGTAGAACATAGAGGTTGAACCACATACAGGTCAGAAGGTTGGCTTTATGCTGTTGGACACTGGCTACCAGCACCTAAAATCTACAATCCAGATCTTTCCAGCTCTCAGGATCTGAGTTATATTTCTGTTGTGCTCTTCTAGGTTTGGGGATTTTCTGTAGATACTTGACCACACTGACCCCGTAGAATCTGTGTGACAAGTTCCACAGACTGAGGCATTAGACTTCAAAAGAAGGTGGTCTCCTGTGGAACTCTAGCCTGGAGAAAACATATTGAGCCGAAGTTCTCATGGCAATTTTTCTGTTTTGTTCTCTTCATTCCTTTTAGTTATAGGTTCCTAGTAGCCTAGACCATGATATGAAGCAAGAATGATGGGTACAAAACCATCCCTAAAGATGGGTCACGAACACGACCTTATCTCCAGGGAAACCAACACTTTACTTTTCTAATCATTTACAAAATTATTATGGTAGATAAAAACTTTCCTAACAATAAAATTTCATATGGCTACATGTGTGTCATTGGAAGTGGGTTTTGGTATATGGTAAAGAAAAACCTTAATTAGAAAGAATTAAAATAGTTTAAATTTATGCATTGAAGATTTATAAAAAAAATCAGGCATTAGATGTTAAATAACAATTAACCATATGGGGCTGGAAAGTTAGCTCAGCAGTTAAGAACACTGACCATAAAGATTTATTAACCTGTTCTTGGGAATATGCCACTAGCCTTGGATGACCGCCCCATTGAATACATTCTTTTAGAACTGTTATATTTTGGTGATTTATATTATTAATAATGACGTTACCTATTCTGTTTGTGATTCACTAAACATGTTGTTTCAGAGTTGTGATGCTTGGATGATTTTTTGTATTTTATTGTGCCAAATGATTTTTGTTGGTATTCGTGACTGTTTTGCTGGATATGGTTTCTAAGAGTTGTTATGTTTGGTTTTTAATGTATAAAATCCCCTCCTTGAGAACTGCAAAATACACTCAGATTCAAACTGCCTCTGTGTTTGTTTCTGTTTGTCGCCGTGGAATCCTTACCCGCCTGGCCTTCGAGACCCTCATCCCAGGGACCCCTATAGCCGACTGGGGTGGTCCGTGGCAAATACTTTTCTCATGTAAAAAGAGAAACCTATGTCTTGGTCCTTACTGAGGTAAAAGCCACTCCAAGCCCAGGTCTGGCCTGTTTGTCCAGCAGCACAATGCTAACCCTGCGAGCCTGCTCTGATCGCCTGTCCCCTCCAAATGCTAACCCTGTGAGCCTGCTCTGATCGCCTGTCCCCTCCAAATGCTAACCCCGTGAGCCTGCTCTGATCGCCTGTCCACTCTAAATGCTAACCCTGTGAACCTGCTCTGATCGCCTGTCCCCTCCACCCATGGCCCCACTCACTTGCAGTCTTTTCACCCTGAGCGCCATTTCCTGGATGTCCGAGGGAGGCTCTGCCAGCTTCAGAGCTTCCAGCTCCGCCTCAGTCTTTTCAAGCCACGATTCGATGCTGCCGATATCCGAATTGAGCTGCTGCACGTTCTGTTTTAACCTGAGCTTGCTGTGAAGCTCCTGCGCTTGAATCAGCTCCCACCTGTCGAAGGCACCTGGAATCCAAAGCTGCCAATTAAAGCAAGCAGTAATAGTCCAAGCAGGTGGCCTCGGCCGGGAGCGGTCAGCCTGATAAAAGTGAGTCAAGGATGCTCCTTGGAGGAGGGCCAGGGTTAGTCAGGAATCTCCAAAGTGTGATCCAAGGCCCACACCCTCCACACCCACAAAGGCTGGAAGGAGGTGGGGACAGGGTGAGGAAACCCAACCTGTGGCCGATAGGTATGCTGGCCTCCGGCTCAGTATTGGAGGTAGCGTTGCTGTTTTGATTCACAAAGTTCAGTACGATGTGATCAGCTCTACTCTGCATCGCTTAGCAATGACTTTGGTGACTACTGGACTAGTCGTATGAAGTACTTGTGACAAGGTGCTAATTACCACCTTCCCATCTTGTTTTTCCTTACATGGCAAGTCATGAAAACATGTATCTCATAACCAGGTGGTGGTGACACACATCTTTAATCCCAGCACTAAGGAGGCAGAGGCAGCTGAATCTCTGAATTTGAGGCTGGCCTGGTCTACAGAGCTAGTTCCAAGACAGCCAGAGCTGCACAGAGAAATCGTGTCAAAAAAAACAAAGCATACATTTTATCCTATGTTATCACTCATTGTGTAAAGAACAGTTTCTAAAGGGCCAGGGACACAGCTGTGTAGGACACTTGTCTACCAAGCCTAACCCTAGCACGACAAGAAAAAAAAAATCCAATTTAAAATGAGATGGCTGGAGACTCATTCACAAACACAAACTGGCCTGTTTCGAACTAAGTGAGGCTGGTGTGGGGTAGGTTCAGCAGTCTTGATAAGTTACATCACTGCTTGATCCCTAGTTAATGTTCTATATCAAGTGATAGCTGAAATGAACAGCTAGGCCCAGACACCAAGCTGCACACCTCCTAAGGGCTGCCCAGTTTAGGTACCTGGCTGCTGTCCTGTTAAAGTGTCCAGCTGCTCGCCGTCCTGCTGGGTGCTGTCCTTTGAGTTTCTTGAGCCTTCTTTGCCATCCTCATCGTCGTCTTGATGTAATAGCAGCTTTACCTGGAATGAGCCAATCTTCAGTTATTTCTGTAAAATCCTAAAGAGATCTAAAGAACATCCGGGCTCTGTGGGCCATTCCCACCAATAGGTGGCAGAAAGTGACATGCTCAACACTGCACCGGGCAAGGTTGGTAAGGAGGCAGGCCGAGGGCAGAAAGCCAGCAACAGCCACGGAAACAGATGGCGCACCAACCGTGGGAGTAGAGAGGCCTGTTTCTGTATCTTCCTAAGGGTCTCCACTCAAACGATGGGAAAGTCAGAGGTGACCCCTGATCTTATGAGACAGCTCCCGTGGTAGCACTTTCACATTCCAGCAGTGTTTTACACTGTCCCCATTCCTCCGCATCACCCTGCAGAAGTGTTCAGCATTTTCCTCACTGCGAGAGGGAAACACAGTATCCTCCCTCCACCCCTCTAGATCATTCGTTATCAAGCATTTATCCTTCAATGTACACAGTGACTCTTCTGCTCCCACAGAGCTGATTGGATCCCCTTAGAAAAGCTACGCTTTCTCTGGATCGTGTCCAGGAGGCTTTGTGTGGAATGGGGGAAATGAGACTTTGTATCTCTGGTAACAAGTGCGGTTTCACAGGCAGGAGAAAAGCTGAGCTGCTGAACTTGGGCAGGTGAGGAACACAAGCCTAAAGCCTGGGAGAAACCAAATCTCAGGGTAGGGAGAGGGTTCCCTGGCTGGGTGGGGCTCCCTCCTGCAGTCTTAGGCTGCAGCACTGAGGGAGACAGTAAACACAGTAGCTGTCAGCTAAGCAAGAGGAAGAATCCAAAGCAGGCACAGCCACGTCTGAACCAGATTTGACCAGTTGAAGTCAGAACTGTCCCCAGTTACACGGAGGGCACTTTGGCTAAACACACTGGTCTGCCACCTCCACTTGTATTGCCTACTCTGAAAGATACACTAAACTGCAAATGACATTTTAACCTCAACTCCCTCGCTGTGAATGCTCTGAGCTAACAACTATCTCTAGCCAACCTTGAACCTGTGCTTTCTCCAGCTGCTGTTTCACAGCACTCTAAGAACTCATGCAACTAAGAGGTGCAGGTGCAGTTGTTATAATAAGCACCCCAATACAGTATTAGTAAGGACTACACTCCGAGGCCCTCCTCCCTGTACACACATTAACCCTAATGTACGAGGCAGGCTCACTACCAGGCGAGCAAGGCTTACAGAGCACTGTATGCTTCACTGTCAAGGCTTGGGAACTAAAGCCAGGTCTTATTGCCACCAATTCAGATTATGATGAATCCTGTTTTACTTTCTGACTGCAAGTAATATAGCACAGATTTGAAAGCCAAGAGGTGGCTCCGGAAGGCTCCTTTATTTATATGGATGACTGCTGCTAACAGAAATAGTTCTGTCATTATCACTGTTCATCACCTCGCTATCAGCACACACAAATTTGGGGGCTGGAGATCTTTAAATCTAGTTAGTCTATTTGCTAGGTTCTTGCCAAAGCAGGGAGGAACCTCAGCAGAGGGCCTTGTTCCTTGGGTGGTGCTGGGACTTTAAACTCAGGGCTAAGCAAGCTCTACCACTGAGTGACATTCCCTTCTCTGAAGTTCCTCAGAAGAGATCCCATCACTATATGAGCAAAACAGATCCAGTGAGACTGGAAATGCCTGCATGCACCTGGGCTACGTCCCCAAGGGGTCAGGACTTACATAGGCTGGCTTGTAAGGGGTGCTGGCATCTGCGGGGACCGGTGCCACCGTCCTGTCACCTTCCATGTGTTTGTAGTGATGTTTGGAACGGGAAGGGCTGTCGGGAACATGCCATGGGTGGCCCTCAGCAATGGATTTACCTAAAACACAGCATCCCCCTGAGTTAGGGTCCACTCTCCAAACAAAGGATTTCTACTTAGTGACATTAACATGGTCACGGGTGACATGGCATCAGGTTATAATATCAAAATGAGTTCTGCAGCTTTCCTTGCAAAGCATGCAATGTTTGCAAAATGTCAGTATGTCTTGGAAGGGAATGAAATGAGTCATGCAACTGAGCGACACGGCACCTTCACGAGATGGGACCACAGCGGAGCACAACGAACATATGATTGATTGGCTGCGGGATGAGCGGCGTTCTGGGTGGAGCTGGTGTCTGGAGTTGTGTGGATGATGAGCAGTAAGGTTAGGGCTGGGGGCCAAAAGGATAGGCGGCCTCTGAGCGGGGAGGGCAAGAGCGGCCGTGAAGATGAACTTAGGGACCAAACAGCCTCGGATAGCCCTCCGCTGCCACTGAAGATAGGGACAGGGTGGGGCGTAGGACTAAAGTGGCAAATCAAAGAAAGGTTTCTTCGGTCATGGCAAAGGCAATGGTCCTTTGTAACCCCAGCTATCCATCTTAGGAAATCACCAGAAGCAAGGAAATAGTCTGAAGCCAACCAAGCCACCAAGAAGAAAGCTTGGCCCATGCCAACAGTTCTTTCTGTCGGCCTTTAAGTGGGTGGGTAGGGGGAAGGCGTCGAGAGCAAATCTGATATGTAGGGAGCACGCAGGTAAGGGTGAGTACAGCAGTGTAAATACACCATGACACGAGGACCGAGGCACATGGTGTCCACAGAGGCACAGGTCAGACATGACACGGGGGCAAGGTTTAGGATGCAGCGTATGCCGTGGGATGCGGCCATGTTGAGATACATGCACGGGCAGGGGCCTACCAGAAGATGCTTGCAAAGATTTTGTGGTCATTTTAAGATAAGCCTCAGGATTTTCGGGGATTTCTACATCTGAAAAAGAATAATGTCATTGTCCTCCCTGGGGGCCTGTGGAGTAATGCCCAGGAAGTAAGTCAATGGTAGAGACACTGCCAGGTGTGACGGTGAAGTCGACTGCTCCCCAGCCTTTTCAGTAAGAGAACTTTAAAAGCCAGAAGGAGGTCCCCCCCGCTGTCAACTCCTGTTCATCAAAGTGACAGGCTAGGGGCACATGTGGCAAGAAGGGCCACGCTCTGATAAGCGCACTGATAAGCTTTGATAAATGCTGCAGAAGAATCAATTGCTGAGCCTCCCATGGGCTAGAATCACCCGTGGGCAGCCCTTAGGTCAGAATGTGAATGCCATCCCACCTCTAACAGGAACAAGCTAGTGCTCGGGTGAGGCAGAAGGTGGGCAGGACAGTGCCACAGGCCTGTGCCAACCATAAGCTGGACTCTGAACTGCTGAGAACTTGCTGTGTTGCTATGGTGCTAGAAATACAGCCAAATGGGTCAAGTCAAGTCCGCAGGCCCCGGGAGGCCGCCTTTACCTGACAGTGCGCTGTAGAATGGGCCCTCCTCGTCGTCTTCGTGAGAAGATGATCCCCCCACATCACCTGTGTGATCCCACTCCAAGGGGATAGAGTCCACACTGACGGGGGTCTCACAGCCAGAGCGCTCGTGTCCCAGAGCCGGGGGCACAAGGTGACACAGAGACTGGGGAGAGGTGGGCTCCTCGCTCGCTCTCCTCTTCCGCCAAGACTCAGTCTGGATCTCCCGTGGGTCTTCTATGTCCGTCTCATTCTCAGACGCCTCCTTCTCATCGTCTATGCCCTAAATGGGAGGACCCAGGCTTTAGGGTGAGCTGCTTGAAAAGCTACTGCAGCTGCAAAGAGCTTTGAAAGTCTGCCTGTCTAGCAATTCTGAAAACAGCCGGCACTGACATTTCTAAAGCATTTTTAGGAAAGGGGCAGTCTCTCCTATACATTCATGAGGACCTAAAGTCGAATCCTCAAAACCCGAGTGGAAACAGGGTAGAGTCTTCTGAGTGGCTCAAATCTCAGCACTCCTAGTAGAGGCAGGATTCCTGTATAGTCATTGGCCAGCTGGCCTGGTATACACAGCGTATGATGCACACAGCAGTGAGCGTACTGGAAGGTGAGGATCAGTAACTATAGATGCCCCAAGAACCCCACATGTGCTCCATGATACACTTGACAACTACACACACACACACACACACACACACACACACACACACACACACACACAGTATTTTAAAAGTTCTCAGGCCTTATGTATGGTTATTCGACTTTGAACAATCCACACTGGGGTCTGGAATGTGTATTTTAAAAGAATAAGAGTAAAGCCGGGCATGTGAGCTAAGTCTATGTAGCAGGAGAGGAAGCAGTGGGTAAAGCGCCATCACGGCTGTCGGAACACAGCTTCAAGGATCATGTCCTCTGGTTTGTTCTTCACGTGTATGTGTGTGTGTGTACACATCCGCGTGTAGGTGTGTGGACATCTGTGTGTGTGTGTATATACATCTATGATGTGTATATCTGTGTGCAGGCATGTATACATCTGTGTGCAGGTATGTGGATATCTCTTTCTATATGTGTATGTACATTCGTGTGTGTGTGTGTGTGTATGTGTGTGTGTGTGTACACATCTGTGTGTAGGTGTGTGGACATCTCTGTGTGTGTGTATGTACATCTATGGTGTGTATATCTGTGTGCAGGCGTGTGTATATCTGCATGCAGGTGTGTGGACACCTCTTTCTGTATGTGTATGTACATTTGTGTGTGTGTGTGTGTACATCTGTATGCAGGTACATGGACATCTCTCTGTGTATGTACATCATCTATGTGTGTGTATATGTGTGCAGGTGCATATATACGTGTGTGCATTTATGCGTGTGGACATCTGCATGCAGGTGTGTGGACATCTCCCTGTATGCATGTGGACATCTGTGTGCAGGTATGTAAGGAGGCTGCAGGTTGGCAGTAGGTATTGTGATAGTTACTTTTGATTCTCGACTTGGTGAGATTTAAACCACCACGGAAGCACATCTCTGGGCGTGTCAGTGAGGGGCTTTGTAGATTAGGGTGAACAGACATGCGTGGCTCAGGAAAATTTTTGTCACACACCTAGAGGCATCTGCACAAACTCACATAAATTAGTACATAACTAAATCGAAAAAATAACAAAATATAGAAAACAAACAAAACCAAATCCTTAAAGCATAACTCTACAGCCACTGGGTCCACACCACGATGGCAGCTCCAGGGAGGGATGGCACTGCTTGCACGCCCTGGACCACAATTAAACGGAGCCCTTCCCATGGGTCCAGTACAAGGTGACCGTCCTGACTCTTCACACATCCAGTACGATGCACTCACTGGGCAGCTGGGAGGTTCCGGGGCGTGGGCCCTTACCGGGGTGTGGGAGGTCAGGCGGCGGTGGAAGCGAGACACCCTGCCGAACACCTCCTGACAGTAGCGGTGCAGCTCCTCCAGTTCGTCCTCGATGAGCACGGCATCCAGGGGCTCACTCTTCTGAATGAGCTGCTCCCCGAACACGATGAGCTGATCAATCTTGTTGGTGTTCAGTGTGATCTCCTGTTGGAAGCCCTGTTTGGAAGGTGAGATAGACTCGTTCCTCGGGTCTAGTGTTTGTCTCACATGACAGGACCATATGGGGGTCGGGGTGGTGGTAGTGGCGGCATTAGATGTCATTACAGTGACCCTTTTCCCTTTCTGATTTGCAATTGGTACAGTAGCATCTGCTTTTAAGGAATTTGATGGTGGCAATCGATTTAAAACAATTCTATACTTTTTTTTTTCAGTTAAAAATTTGTAAATTTGACCTAGATGGATATTCATCATTCTGGGTAGGAGGGAGGGGAGAGAATTCATCTTCTTGACACTTTGTGGGAACAGAATATTTCCCCAAATAAGCCGCCGACAGGCATCTGCCTTGGTGGACACGGTAACAACACTAATAAGTGCCTGTTGTGTGAAGAGGCAGGGGGTTCATTTGTTGGTGTTTTCTAGCCAAGGAGAGAATGACTGAGGGAAGACTGCAGTATGCAGCGACCACATGGTTTGCATGCTTAAAATCTCATCACCAGGGAGGCTAAGGCAGGCTGACAGCCATGCGTTTGAGGCCAGCCTGGGCTACATAGCAAGACACCATCTCAACAACAACAAAAAAACAAACAAAACTTCCAAACTGACTGTAAAGAGACATCTATGGCAGTGAGGGCAGAGGTGTCTGTTCTTGGCCCCAGTGACACCAAGCCAGCCCTGAATGGTCTCAGGTACCGGAGAAAAGGCAGCTTATAAAGTTCAGTCCGGAACCTTAAATGAGCTTTGTCCTAAGAATGAGCGATCTACTAAAAGGCCCAGGGTCCCCACAATAAGCAATCTAAGTACAGAGGTGAAGTGTAGCCTGTAGCCGGGAGAACTGTGGAGCCTGCTCCGAGTGGCGGGCTGTCTCCTGCAGAGGCACCGTTCACAGACGCCGGAGGTGGCACTCACGTTCAGCTGGCGCATCTTGTCCTCAGCGTCGCTCTCGGAGAAGTGCTCTACGTTGGTCAGCTGCAGGTCCATCTCTGTGAGCCAGACCAGAATGCTCTCCCTGGTGCCCTCGAACTCCTCCCTCTGGTTGGTGAAGTACTGTGAAGGAAGGAAGACCATGCTCGCACCACACGGTCGTGTCTGGCTCAGAGCAGTGGGTGCTCAGAGCTATCAGACAGGACCCTGCCTCTGGGGTATCTCAGAGCCTCAGCACTGCCCCTGGAGCCTGGGGTCTGGTCGTGGCTATGTGGTACCCCGCGCCCCAAACACTTTGGTTCTTGGCTTCCACCTCAGAGAATTCCAAGGCTTGGTAATAAATAATGCAACATATTTGCTTAGGTCCTTTGAGGAATTTGACATTCTGGGTTTTCTAGTCTGAATCAGTGGATCTCTTTGTCCACAGAGGACGGGGACAAGTTGCCCAGGGGCCTTTCCTATTAGTCTGCAGTGACTTTTCCATGAAAGAAGGTTGATAGGAAGGTGCTCATCTGGGTGGGAATGTTGTCACACGCTTGTAATTCTAGCAGCTAGGAGACTGAGGCAGGAGGATTATGAGTTTTAGGCCAGTCTGGATTACATGGTGAGTCTCATTTTTTTTTTTTAAACACAGACACATGGTCTTTTAAAGGGGACACATGGGGCTTAGGTGTGACTGCACCACTTACTGTCCAGTAATTATGAACTTGTAAAACATAATTCATTCTCTCCAATGAAAAAGAGGCCTCCCAAGTTACCTCTTCCTTTAAGGAGGACTAAAAAGGTAAAAACAGAAAGTCTAGGTTCTCATCTTCCTAGACTGCTTTGAGGTTAATTGGTGTGCTCTAAACCTCAGACAGTTACTGCCCCAACACCCCACACAACAGAGTGGGTACATACTTCTGGGTTTTATCCACATTTCTGACGCAGGGCTGATAACAACAGATGGGCAGGCCAAGGCTCTTGCAGATGTGCATGTGTTCTTGCCCTGGCCCAGGAAGGCAGCGCCCCAGACGCTGTGGGTAGTCCCAGTGCCAGCAGCCACACCACTGGGTTACACACATTGTAAAGGGAGACATGTTTTGCTAAGACAGATCACACGAGCAGGCTCTGCCTGAGAAGCCCTATGCAAATCCCTCTTTAAAAATGAACGCCGGCAGCCACGGGCTCCTTTGTGTGGGAAGAATGTTAAGATCACCCAGGCTTTCAGTGAGCTCTACCTGCTTCCTGCCTGCCACTGCATATCACATATCACCTCGCTCGGCGTATCCACCGGCAGCACCCCGGGGGCCGCGGGCAGGTTACCCTGAGTCTCCGCAGGATGGCTGTGACCCGCTTCTGCAGATTGTCCCATCGCTGGTTGCCCTCATGCACCATCTGCTTCAGCTTGCTGGCCGTGTCTGTGCGGTTCTCCCGCGCCAGCCGCCGGTACTGTTTGTTGATGAGCTCCAGTTGTGTCAGTCTTTCGTGAATCTGCCGCTGAAAGGCCTGCGGCGAGAAGCAGAGGTCAGCACGGATGGGCAAAGGGCCGGGAACCTCCACTCTGCCAACCCCAAGTGGCCTGCTTTGCGTGGCCGCGGCCCAGGCAGTAAGAACTCTACATCCCACGTCTGAGGGCCGCAAAGCACAGGTGCTGGCGTACGTGGGCGTCTCTGGCAAAGCTGTCCTAGTGGCTGGTGGCAGTGACTGCACTGGGGGCATCTGGCCATGCCAAGTCACTTAGCAGTGTCTGAGCTACAGCAGGGTCAGCCTGGAGTGGGAGAACGGGACGGGAAAGACTCACCTCAAAGCGCTTCAGCTCCTCTTTGGCATTGGTGTACAACACCTCGGAGGAGTTAGGACAGGCCGCTGTCCTCTCAGCCGACTTGAGCCAGTCCTCGAAGCGCGAATAGTCATCTAAAAACTTCTGCCAAAGCCTCCAGGTCTCCTCGATTCTGACAGGAGTGGAAGACAGGAAGTTAGCACAACTGCCCATGTCCACTCTTTTTTTTTTTTTTTAAAAGATTTATTTATTTTATGCATGGGAGTACACTCTCACTGTCTTCAGACACACCAGAAGAGGGCATCAAATCTCATTACAGATGGTTGTGAGCCACTATGTGGATGCTGGGATTTGAAGTCAGGACCTCTGGTTGAGCAGACAGTGCTCTTAACCACTGAGCCATCTCCCCAGCCCACTCACGTCCACTCTTAGCATAGTTTACCCATTTGGAGTTCCAAGTGCCCCTTGATAGGGCCCATTTTACAGTCTTTTACTTGAACTGTTTAGGGAGACACCCCGCCATCCCTTCCCAGGAAATAGCAAAAGATGTTGCTCTTGGCCTAAACTCAATTCTTCTGAAGGACTCAGGCACCTCAGAAATCCTGGATCCAGGGCTTGGGCGAGAGTTGTGGTTTCCTTGCTCACCCTCCTAGGCCTTCTCTGCCAACTCTTGGTTTTTCTTTCTTTAAAGTCTAGGACTCTTGTAGCCCAGGCTGGCCCTGAACTCTCTATCCTTCTGCCTTCACCTCCTGTGGGCCGACAGGACATGTGTGCTGTGTTGGGATTTGAATGCAGGCCTCATCTATGTGAGGTGCCTCTGCCCACCGAGCTACTTCTTGGTAGATTTCTTAGTGGCCTGGACAGAGCACAGTTCCTGCGGCTGCAGCGTGTGAGAGGCCGGCCAGGTTCGAGGCCAGCTGACTGCTTACTTCATGCGCCGCTCCATTGACATGGCACAAATGTTCCTCCAGCGCCTGTCCAGGCTCCTGGTGGTCTGCTGGATTGAGTCACACTCCGTTTCATTGGCACAGGCGTCGGAGTCATGCAGGAGGACGTCACAGATATTGAACACAGACTCCACGCCTGCACTGTGTTGTTCGATATCTCGCTGCAGATCCTGCAGTGATGAGACAGCACAAGAGAGCTTGAGATCTGAAGAGCAGAGGGAGGGTTGGCATCCAAGGATCCCTGCCCGTCATGCCCTCCTAAGCCGGGGGGGGGGGGGGGGGGGGGAGGGAGGGAGTGGGGGGTGGAGTGGGGTGGGGGAGGTGAGGGGGGTGGAGGGGGATGGGGTGGGGCAGGGCACAGGTGTCTGGGGGTTCAAGTACACTGGGCCTATTCTCCTCATGTATCCCTGTGCTATGGACACCTGGCCAACCTACATCGATCGGCAACGGCGCAGTGATGCTAGCATACCGAATGAGTGTACTGGGAAGGGTGGGGGTGCTCACCATACACTGACAGATGGCACTGCTGGCTGGGATGCTACTACCCGGCAGCTTTGGGTATACACAGGGCTTAATCCAAACCATCCAGTCCCAGAGATCCCTAGTAACAACTCAATTTGGGGGAGACCTTCTTTGGAAAATAGTCTTATCTAGCAGGAACTCAAAGTGACAGACTTTTGACCTTTGATGGGTCACATGACTCTCATATCTATAAAGACTCTTATGCTGAGCTGGCAGCTGCAGGCACAGGAGTGGATGGCCTATCTGATAAGGACTTCATGAACCCTGGGGGAGAATGCTGAGGCTTCTAACCCATGGGGTACAGAGGGGCTGTGGCTTGGGGAGTAGGGAAGGCCTCTGGAGTCTTAGTCATGGTACTTCCTTGATTAGATAAAAATAAATAAATACATATAAAGAGACAGATAGTTCATGGCCATAGGAAAAGGATGGACCATAGGTTCTGCTCTCCCCCTCCTCATTGGTATACCCCAAGAAGATACCTTGAACTTCCGATCCTCTGTCTCTCAGAAGGGTCACCCCCGCCCCGGCTGAGTGTGAGAACGACAGGCATTGCCAACATACCCAGTCTGGAAATTTTCTTTAAAAATACAAATAGCTTTTTCATTATCAAGAGATTCCTCCCCACCCTGTGGACTATAGGTGTGGGTGGTGGGTGGGCTGGGGGGGAGAGAAAGAGAGGGGGAGAGGGAAAGGGAGGAGGGAGAGAGTTGAGAAATCTTCCCTATTGTCTAGATTCTGGGATAAGTGATGTATGGCTGCCCCATGAGTCCTGGTATCTAAATCACCACCATGAAGAAGCAAAGACAAAGTTCAATTCTATTTTAATTGTTTTCAGTAATATGCCTGTTTCTGAAAATTTACATTTTACATGAACTACTGTTAAGTACACTAAGGCTATATATAAATCAGGCCACAACAGTAGCCACTGTCCACAGAAAGGCAGTAAGGGTCATGCTCGGTCACATGGATACTGCTACTGTGTGGCTACTGCATGGGCCTAGTACTTCTTCTCTTCTTCTTCTTTTCTTTTTTTTTTTTTTTTTTTTTTTTTTTTTTTTTGGTTTTTCGAGACAGGGTGTTCTCTGTGTAGCCTTGGCTGTCCTGGAACTCACTCTGTAGACCAGGTTGGCCTTGAACAGTGCTGGGATTAAAGGCGTGCACCACCACTGCCCGGCAGGCCTAGTACTTCTTAAATCTCTGTAAGCCTGGGCATTCTATGTTTAGGTAGCAATGAGAACAAATGCTTGCACCCATTCTCAATTCTCCACCAGGCAGTCCCAGTTCAGATCCAGAGTCAAGACACTGCATATTTATATGCAGAAATGCGCTCCTGTTTGGACAAGGGAGGCAAGGTATGCTGGTGGAATTCTTTTTTTCTTCTCTTCTCTCCTCTCCTCTCCTCTCCTCTCCTCTCCCTCTCCCCCACCCTCTCCCTCTCCTCCACCCTCGCCCCGCCCCCCTCCCTCTCCTCTCCCCTTCCTTCCTTCCTTCCTTCCTTCCTTCCTTCCTTCCTTCCTTCCTTCCTTCCTTCCTTCCTTCCTTTCTTTCTTTTTGAGACAGGGTTTCTCTGTGTAGCCCTGGCTATCCTAGAACTTATCCGCCTGCCTCTGCCTCCCAAGTGCTAGGATTAAAGGCGTATGCTACTACTGCCTGGTGCTGGTATTGTTCTTAAATTCTGTAGTCACTCAAGTACTACAGGGGCAGAATTCTCTGCAGGGTCAATACAAGGGCTGGTTTTACAGCAACTACATTGAAGTATAATTCTACCTTTAAGAATTCTTTCTGGTTCACAGGATGGTTTCTAGGTTTTCAGAAACACACTGTCATTGAAGCATGTTTTCTTTAGCTACAAAAGCAACAAATCAGCACTCCAAAGAGTGGTACTGAGTCAGCGTGGGGGCACTTTTAACTGAAAAATGTCCAGGATGCCATTTGGTTCCAGTTAGCTAGGACAGTTTGGAAAGGTGCAGAGAAATCCTAGCCTACCTGTAAACATGAATGCTATAGACTTTAAGAATCATTTCAGTGAGCCGGGTGGTGGTGGCGCACGCCTGTAATCCCAGCACTCTGGGAGGCAGAGGCAGGCGGATTTCTGAGTTCCAGGCCAGCCTGGTCTACAGAGCGAGTTCCAGGACAGCCAGGGCTATACAGAGAAACCCTGTCTCGAAAAAACCAAATCCAAAAAACAAAACAAAACAACAACAACAACAACAAAGAATCATTTCAATGGCCTTACGTTATCATTGATTTTAGTACCTAATTTTAAAAAAAATTAACTATGTGGGTGTCTAAACTACATGTCCCATGTATGCACCTTATGTATGCCTGATGTCTATGGTGGCCAGAGAGGGCAGTGGACCCCTTGGACTGTAGCTACACATGGTCTTAAGGAGCCACATGGGTTCTGAGATTCAGACCTGGGTCCTTCGGAAGAGCAGCCAGTGCTTTTAGCCACTGAGCCTTCTCTCCAGCCCCTGTCTTACACTCTTAACCCAGCTTGTGCTGAAGAAGATGGCTACAGAGACCAGACTATGCAGGCCAAGTGGTAGAACAAATGAGCTCTGAAATACTTTATAAAGGACCACCTTCATTTGGGTTTTTTAAAAGGTCTAGGATTTTAACAACAACCTTCATCTAAAGATTCCATATCTTCTTTGAAACATCAATCATAAAAGAGCTGAGCTATGATATAGTAGGAACTGGTACCTCATACAACACATAATCCATATAAGTGCTGGACCAGTAACGTTTTGCAACAACAACAACAACAACAACAACAACAACAACAACGATGACATCATTATCATCATCATCATGTCAGTAATACCCATCAGGGCACAATTCTGAAGAAGTATTACATTTCAGAAACTGTCTGAACTCTGAGAAACAGCATAAACCAACAAGAAAGCCCTTCCCCCCATCAATAGGAGTATGTGATAGAACTCAGAGGAACTAACACAGTGGTTCTCAACCTTCCTAATGATGTGACCCTTTAATACAGTTAGTTCCTCATGGGGTGGTGACCCCCAACCATAAACTTTATTTTTGTTGCTATTTCATAACTGTAATCTTGCTACTGTTATGAACTGTAAGTATCAGAATTGGCATGCAAATGTCTGATATGTGACCTCAAAGGGGTTGAGACCCACAGGTTGAGAACCACTGGCCCAAACCCTTCTTCCACATCCTCCCCAAGGTCGTTACACTAAGAGGGACAGCAGGGACGGCAACAGCTTCAAGAGCTAAGGACTTCTGAGAAGACAGGCTTAAATGATCGCAACTTTTTTAGGTCTTATTTTTGGAAGAGGACAAATAACTTCAGATAATTATCTGTGATGAAAACATGAGCAAAGCTTTGAAGAATGGCCTATCCATCCTTCCTGGGAGTAGCAGTCTGTCTCCAGTGTTGCAGAAAGTCTAGACTTAATGTGATAGACACAGAGAGACATTCTTTTCAGTAAAACCACTAACAATTGCCTCAGTGTCTCTGCAGTAGGTAGAGTAAGACCTTTTCTGCCCTCAGGAATATCCAGATCCTAGTCCCAGCATCAGGAGCTATGTCTCTCCCCCCTCCCCCCCTCTCTCTGTCTCTCTCTCTCTCTGTGTGTGTATGTGTATGTATGTATGTATGTATGTGATTGATATATATCAGGATGTAGCTCTAAGCTACCTTTCCAGCACCATACCTTCCTACTGCTGTGCTGTCTCCCATGATAATGGGCTAAACATCTTAATTAAAGCATCCCCAATTAAGTGTTTTCTTTTATCAGAGCTGCCTTGGTCATGGGGTCTCTTCATAGTAACCCAACGGTGACTAAGGTACATGGTAAGGGAGATTGATTATTTCAAAATAGCCAACCATGTGACCTTAGAGTATGGACATTCTCCTGATATCTGGGTGAGGCCAGCGTAGTACCCACTCCAAGTGGATGAGTAGTGAAAGTGCACAGCCATGGAGACAGACAGACAGACAGACAGACTGCACCCCAGATCAGTGGTTATCAACCTGTGGGTCGTGACTCCTTTGGGAGGGTCTCATATTAGATATTTACATTATGTTTCATAACTATAGCAAAATTACAGGTATGAAGTAGTCATGTAATAATTTTATGATTGGGTCACCACAACATGAGGCACTGTATTAAAGGGTTTTCAGCATTAGGAAGGTTGAGAACCACTGTCCTAGAGCCTCCAGAAAAGGAGGCAGCCCCTCTGATACCTTGTTGGAACTATAAGATGACAAGTTTGTGGTTTTTTACGTTGCTAAAGTTGTGGAACTTGGTTACAATAGGATATTAATACATTAACTTCTTCGGAGTGACGCTAGTTCCCTATATCAGCTCTGCCACCTTTCTTGGTAACCATAAAGGACAAATATTCCATCTGTGGTGACCTTAAACTCTACAAAGAGGAAGCCTTCGAACCGGCCAGCTTGACATTACATACCACTTCAGCATGGGGACAAAGAAAGCCAGGGGGGGTGGCAGGTTCAAGTATCATGGCTTGAGGAGTAAATTCTCTGATATTTAGTGTTTTGTCCCACTTTGGATTTATGAACCATGACGATTTATTCAGCCCAGCCAAATTCAGCCACATTCTTTAAAAGTAAAGATATTGCCAGAATCCATATTCACTTGAGTAAACCCACCATCCAGTGGGCAGGTATTTACAAGGCCTTGCCTATTGAGAGGCTGCCCAAAGAAATTCAAGCTAGAAAGTCAAATTGGCAAATAAAGCTGAAGGGTCCTGCAGCTGTGATTCCACTGAGACGCCCATTCAGATCTCTGTAAGGCCCACTGAAATTATACGATGCTCAGGATTATCTTTGATCCACCGAAGCAAAGACATTCTCTAGAGCAGTGGTTCTCAGCCTTCCTAATGCTGTGGCACTTTAATACAGTTCCTCCCACTGTGGTGACCCACAACCATACAATTATTTTTATTACTACTTCATAACTGTAATTTTGCTATTGTTATAAATCATAATGTAGATATCTGATACTTGAGATAGGATGTTTAATATCCCCGTGAACCCTGTGAAAGGGTCATTTGACTCCCAAAGGGGTGTTGACCTATAGGTTGAAAACAACTGATAGTCTCAATAAGAAGACATATTTAGCTGGGTACATTGTTGTGTGTGCCTTCCGTCCTAATACCAGGGAGGTGGAAGGAGGTGGATCTCTGTGAGCTGGACGCCAGCCTAGTCTACACAGTGAGCTGTAGGACAGGTAGAGTGATACAGTGAGACTTGTCTTTTTTTTAAAAAAGGAAAAAGGCCTCTGACCTCGGTCTATGCTCGAGAGTACATAGCAGCACATAATTATGTGCTCATGAGCACATGATTAAAATAATAGAAAGCAAACCTTTTTTAAAAAGTGGTTCAGGCAGGGCGGTGGTGGCGCACGCCTGTAATCCCAGAACTCTGGGAGGCAGAGGCAGGCGGATTTCTGAGTTCGAGGCCAGCCTGGTCTAAAGAGTGAGCTCCAGGACAGCCGGAGCTATACAGAGAAACCCTGTCTCGGAAAAACCAAATCCAACCCCCCCCCCCCCCAAAAAAAAGTTGTTCAGGTGCATTTTTATTTAAAAAAAAAGTCGTAAAGATCAAATACTTATTCTATTTAGGATCCTCCAAAATGTTACTTTTAAAACAATAAAGGTCAGGTAACGGTGGCACATGCTTTTAATCCCAGCACTCAGGCAGTGGCTGGTGGATCTCTGTGAGTTCGAGGCCAGTCTGGTCTACAGAGTGAGTTCTAGGACAGTCAGGGCTATGCAGAAAACTCTGTCTTAAAAAGTAAAAGCAAACAACAACAAAACAATTAAATCAATAAAAGATCTGACTCAAGATAATTTATCATTAAAGGGTGTCTTCTGAGGAAGGCTTGGTGGCACACACCTACCTATAAATCCTAGCAAACAGGCCGTAGAAGTAGGTAGAAGTAGAAGGACCAAGGACTGGAAGTTCAAGGTCACCTTCAGCTATATAGTATATAGCTAGTTCGAGGACAGCCTGGGTAAAATGAGATCTCTCTCTCTCTCTCTCTCTCTCTCTCTCTCTCTCTCTCTCTCTCTCTCTCTCCCTCCCTCCCTCCCTTCCTCCCTCCCTCCCTCCTTCCCTTCCTCTCTCAAAGGCATGTGATGTATCACACACACACACACACACACACACACACACACACAAAGCTGGGGTATTCCCTTCTGGTCTTGCTTGAGCTCTTGCCTAACATATGAAAGATCCTGGGTTGAGTCCCAGGAGAGAGGGGCAGGTTTGAGGCTACTTGATCTCTAGAAACCACTCTGCCACCCTACCTCAAGTGAGGTTCTCTCTTCTCGGGTGTATCAAGTTGATGGAAGGCTGAGAGTTGCAGGTCAGTCTGGGTTACATCTCAATCCAAAAGAGAAAATATCCCCCTAATTCTTTCCCTTTCATAGCTATGTTGAACATAACAAAAACAAAAATAAAACCCCCTCTGACCATCGAAATTAAGGTTTGTATCCTCAGCATTACTTCAACTATTTCCAGAAGGGCTATGTGAAAGGGAAGGGGCGTTCAGAAATGGATGCCTCACACGTGAGGCAGAGACGTGGCAGGTGGTCTGCTTCCTCTGGGGAAACAGATGTGCAAGCACACTGGATGGCGAGGTGAGGCAGACAGGGGGGTGGGGTGGGGGGTGGGGGGCGTGGGGGGGGATGGGGGGATGGGGGGATGGGGGGGTGGGGAGGCCTGTCCTGGCCTCCCACGCTGCCCCCCTACCTCACAGCACTCCGGCACGTCACTTACCTGCTGCTCAGCAAGCCTCTTCTGGATCTCCTGGTTATCACAGACATCGTAGACAACTGGCTTGGAGAGCTCAGACTCAATTCGAGCCAACCACGTGCGAAGGTTGCTCATGTTTTTGTCCAACTGTTGAATGAAAGCAAATGTCTCCTTTAGCTTCTTCACCCTAGATGCAATGGAGGAGAGAACCAGTCATTAGCAGCAGATGCACTGGCTGGTACAGATTGAGCAGAAGAGCGTGTGCATGAATTGCTTCAATTCACAGCAGGAACAACTCACAGGTCCTAGGTAGGCATGTTGACAGAGGAGGAGACTGCAATACTGTTGGTCCGCATGATTTTTCACAGGGACTCAGATAAGTCAAAGTCCTGACAAACCCACAAGAACTCCTCCTAACACCCTGACCGGCTTTCTGGGGCTCTGCAATGGATACTTCAGTCCAGCTCCTGTCATTGGTGTGCCCGAGACAATAGCAGTCAGTGGTCCTCATGGATGGCTAATGATGTCTTCTACCCAATTCACTCGGACTTACTTGGTTCTGGACAAGGACAGAGCACACAGCAGCCGTGCCCTTCAAGGTGAGGGCTGGAGCTCCATCGAATCTGCCTTGTGGGCTTTTATGCGGCATCTCTGAGCCAGAGGCGAAACAGCACAGTTCTGCTTGGTGTCTCTCTGACCACCTATGGTTCCTGCCAGCCTGGCGCGGCATGCAGCAGGCTTGAGAGGACAACACAGCTTGTGCTCACTGGCATTTCATGCTAACACTTGCAAGGGAAACTCGAGCTACTGAAGCAAAGCCTGTCTTTGTTGATCAGAGTCAGGGTCTCACTAAGTAGCCGGCACTGGCCCGGATCCTTCTGCCTCTGCCTCCTGAACGCTGGGATTAAGGGTGTGAGCCACCTTGCCTGGCTAGCCGGCATTCTCCATGCAGAGAATGAAATGAAATGCTTCCACCAGCGGCTTTTGTGAGAGTCCTAAGAAGGAAAAAGCATCAGCTTGCGCAGCTAATCTTGGGGATTTGGGGTATCCCAGAGATCTGAAGTGATGGTTACAGTTCAAAGTCCCGACTTACCAATCCCCATGTTGGCAGATGCCGTCAGAACTGCATCCCCGGCCGACAGCAATAGAAAGAGAAACTGAGATGCTAACCTCAGCTGGCAGGAAGCAGTGTCTGCAGCACCTCCACCAAGGCTTATTTAACCAAACAACTTCCTCTGGCCTCCGGGCCTGCCTTCCTATTTGCCACCTTTGGTTCCATTTCTGAAGACAAGTCTGATTCATGCTTGGAACCTTTCAACAGTCCGCTCTCTACCCTGACAAACCAGTTTAATCTCATAATCTGTTTAACACCTCGAGCAATTCCAGTGACCTCTTTGGCCTCTCACTGAAAATCGTTCCTCTCTGCCTTGGGAACACTTCTTCCATAACTGCCCCCTACCCAACCCCCACACTCCCGGAGCACTAGGGCAAGCTAACACACAGTGGGAGACACTCCCCACTCAAAGAAAGGTAACTAGGCAGTACCTCCCTGGTGGCTGTGCACAGGCTGTAAACAAATACTTGTGAAATGAATAAACATGCCAGGTCACTTCCCGTAGGCCGTTTTATTTTCAGATAGGGTCTTCGGTAGCTCAGGCAGGCCTTGATCCTTCTGGGTTGCTAAGGTTGCTCCTGAACTTCTGGTCCTGTTAGGATTAGATCCACCCAGGACCGCTCTGGTTTATATGGCGCTGGGCATGGAATCCAGGCCTTAGTTCATGCTCGGTAAGCAACTCTGCCTATGGAGCTAAGGTTCCTACCTCCAGGCTATAGTTTAAGTGGACCAAAGAGTCCCTGTGTTTATATCTCAGTCAGCCACGACACCCCTGGGGATGTCTGCTAGCAGAGACTTGTATGAATTTAGGAGAACCCTTTTACCTCTGCCCCTCTACTTCTGAGGTCTCCCAAACCTCAGCAAACCTGATCAGGGTTAAAGTCCCATCCCCAACCCATTTACAAGCTCTATAGCTCTGCAAGATACTTGACTCAGAAGACTCCAAGTGCCCCTATTATTTATAAAATTAAGCATCTTGCAGGTGACATAGGACCAAGTAGCCACTGGATTAGGATACATGTTCAGCGGTGTACCTCTCCTCTTGCTGTGGAGGACACACAATGCTACAACTCCATATCTAGCCGGCTCTGGACACTCTTCACAAGTGTCTGCCTAGTGTTTTACTCTCAGGAGTTCCATAAGGTGGGAAGGCTTGCAGGCAGGCTGTAAAGGCTTGGGGTTTGAGTTCTGGCTTTATTAACTTCATGTAGAAAATGGGGCTAACAACGATGCCCTCCTTCACTGGGTTGGCTGGGAGGAAGGAAGGAGGTACGTATGAAAGGCATCTGGGACACTCTCTGACGAGGACAAGTGCCCAGGAATCATGGGCACGATCAGTTTCAAGGAAGTATATTTTCCAAATTGCACTCTTGCAAGCAGACAAAAAGTCTCCTTCAAAGCCACTCGATGATTTATTGAAAAGGCAGTAACAGAATCCGGGCGAGGCCTGGATACGGCTATAACCTAGATTGGACTCTCATCTCCGTGGTTTAGCACTGTGCCCTTCTCACCCCATCTCACCACCCTGACTGTGCAAGGAACCCACGCAGCTAT